>NW_026735533.1:0-120000 GCF_949786415.1 Peromyscus eremicus | reverse complement strand
GACCAAAAACTGGATGTGATTCAATTCCATTTAGGACTGGGAAACAAACGCTAGCTCGCCTTACAAGAAACACACTCTGCTTTTGAGAAAAGAGCACTCTTCTACTCTACTGTTTTTCCTATGGGGTCCGAACAGTGAGCTTGCTCAGAACAAAAGAACTGGGCTTCCTACACACACGGGCCATATCTAGTTCAACTCTGCTTAGGAAACTGACAAGAACGATAGCTCCTCTTCAGTCCAACACACTGTAATAGCTGAGAACAGACGCGAGTGCTACTTGCACTGTGTATGGCAATAGGAGCACAATAGTGACTCTTCTTATCAGAAAACACTTCTTGCTCATAGGACCAGAAATTGCATGGGATTCAACTCCATTTCTGACTGGGAAACAAACACTAGCTCGCCTTATAAGAAAGACACTCTGCTTTTGAGAAAAGAGCACTCTTCTACTCTAATGTCTTTTCTATGGGGTCCGAACAGTGAGCTTGCTCAGAACAAAAGAACTGTGCTTCCTACACACAGGGGCCATATCTAGTTCAACTCTGCTTAGGAAACTGACAAGAACAGTAGCTCCAATTCAGTCCAATACACTGTACTTGCTGGGAACAGACGCCAGTGCTATTTGCCCTGTGTATGACAATGGGAGCGCAATAGTGACTCTTCTTACCAGAAAACAACTCTTGCTCGTAGGACAAGAAACTGCTTGAGATTCAACTCCATTTAGGACTGGGAAACAAACGCTAGCTCGCCTTACAAGAAACACACTCTACTTTTGAGAAAAGAGCACTCTTCTACTCTACTGTGTTTCCTATGGGGTCCGAACAGTGAGCTTGCTCAGAACAAAAGAACTGTGCTTCCTACACACATGGGCCATATCTAGTTAAACTCTGCTTAGGAAACTGACAAGAACAGTAGCTCCTCTTCAGTCCAATACACTGTATTTGCTGGGAACAAACGCAAGTGCTATTTGCACTGTGTATGGCAAAGGGAGCGCAGTAGTGACTTTCCTACCAGAAAACAACTCTTGCTCGTAGGACCAAAAACTGCATGTGATTCAATTCCATTTAGGACTGGGAAACAAACGCTAGCTCGCCTTACAAGAAACACACTCTGCTTTTGAGAAAAGAGCACTCTTCTACTCTACTGTGTTTCCTATGGGGTCCTAATAGTGAGCTTGCTCAGAACAAAAGAACTGTGCTTCCTACACACAGGGGCCATATCTAGTTCAACTCTGCTTAGGAAACTGACAAGAACAGTAGCTCCGCTTCAGTCCAATACACTGTACTTGCTGGGAACAGACACGAGTGCTATTTGCACTGTGTATGTAAATGGGAGCACAATAGTGACTTTCCTTACCAGAAAACAACTCTTGGTCGTAGGACAAAAAAACTGCATGTGATTCAACTCCATTTAGGACTGGGAAACAAACGCTATCTCGCCTTACAAAAACCACACTCTGCTTTTGAGAAAAGAGCACTCTTCTACTCTACTGTGTTTTCTAGGGGGTCTGAACAGTGAGCTTGCTCAGAACAAAAGAACTGTGCTTCCTACACACACGGGCAATATCTAGTTCAACTCTGCTTAGGAAACTGACAAGAACAGTATCTCTGCTTCAGTCCAATACACTGTAATAGCTGAGAACAGACGCGAGTGCTACTTGCACTGTGTATGGCAATAGGAGCACAATAGTGACTCTTCTTATCAGAAAACACTTCTTGCTCATAGGACCAGAAATTGCATGGGATTCAACTCCATTTCTGACTGGGAAACAAACACTAGCTCGCCTTATAAGAAAGACACTCTGCTTTTAAGAAAAGAGCACTCTTCTACTCTAATGTCTTTTCTATGGGGTCCGAACAGTGAGCTTGCTCCAAACAAAAGAATTGTGCTTCCTATACACATGGGCCATATCTAGTTCAACTCTGCTTAGGAAACTGACAAGAACAGTAGCTCCTCTTCAGTCCAATACACTGTACTTGTTGGGAACAGACGCGAATGCTATTTGCACTGAGTATGGAAATGGGAGCGCAATAGTGACTTTCCTTATCAGAAAAAAACTCTTGCTCGTAGGACCAAAAACTGCAAGTGATTCAACTCCGTTTAGGACTGGGAAACAAATGCTAGCTCGCCTTACAAGAAACACACTCTGCTTTTGAGAAAAGAGCACTCTTCTACTCGACTATTTATCCTATGGGGTCCGAACAGTGAGCTTGCTCAGAACAAAAGAACTGGGCTTCCTACACACACGGGCCATATCTAGTTCAACTCTGCTTAGGAAACTGACAAGAACAGTATCTTCTCTTCAGTCCAATACACTGTACTTGCTGGGAACATATGCGAGTGCTATTTACACTGTGTATGGCAATGGGAGTGCAACAGTGACTTTATTACCAGAAAACAACTATTGCTCGTAGGACAAGAATCTGCATGAGATTCAACTCCATTTAGGACTGGGAAACAAACGCTAGCTCGCCTTACAAGAAAGAAACTCTGATTTTGATAAAAGAGCACTCTTCTACTCTACTTTTTTTCCTATGGGGTCCGAAGAGTGAGCTTGCTCAGGACAAAAGAACTGGGCTTCCTACACACACGGGCCATATCTAGTTCAAATCTGCTTAGGAAACTGACAAGAACGGTAGCTCCTCTTCAGTCCAATACACTGTAATAGCTGGGAACAGACGCGAGTGCTACTTGCACTGTGTATGGCAATAGGAGCACAATAGTGACTCTTCTTATCAGAAAACACTTTTTGCTCATAGGACCAGAAATTGCATGGGATTCAACTCCATTTCTGACTGGGAAACAAACACTAGCTCGCCTTATAAGAAACACACTCTGCTTTTGAGAAAAGAGCACTCTTCTACTCTAATGTCTTTTCTATGGGGTCCGAACAGTGAGCTTGCTCAGAACAAAAGAACTGTGCTTCCTACACACAGGGGCCATATCTAGTTCAACTCTGTTTAGGAAACTGACAAGAACAGTAGCTCCACTTCAGTCCAATACACTGTACTTGCTGGGAACAGACGCCAGTGCTATTCGCCCTGTGTATGACAATGGGAGCGCAATAGTGACTCTTCTTACCAGAAAACAACTCTTGCTCGTAGGACCAGAAACTGCATGAGATTCAACTCCATTTCTGACTGGAAAACAAACACTAGCTCGCCTAACAAGAAACACACTCTGCTTTTGAGAAAAGAGCACTCTTCTATTCTTCTGTGTTTCTATATGGTCCGAACAGTGAGCTTGCTCAGAACAAACGAACTGTGCTCCCTACACACAGGGGCCATATCTAGTTCAACTCTGCTTAGGAAACTGACAAGAACAGTAGCTCCGCTTCAGTCCAATACACTGTACTTGCTGGGAACAGACGCGAGTGCTATTTGCACTGAGTATGGCAAAAGGAGCGCAGTAGTGACTTTCCTTACCAGAAAACAACTCTTGCTCGTAGGACCAAAAACTGCATGTGATTCAACTCCGTTTAGGACTGGGAAACAAATGCTAGCTCGCCTTACAAGAAACACACTCTGCTTTTGAGAAAAGAGCACTCTTCTACTCTACTGTGTTTCCTATAGGGCCAGAAAAGTGAGCTTGCTCAGAACAAAAGAACTGTGCTTCCTACACACACGGGCCATATCTAGTTCAACTCTGCTAAGAAACTGACAAGAACAGTAGCTCCTCTTCAGTCCAATACACTGTACTTGCTGGGAACAGACGCGAGTGCTATTTGCACTGTGTATGGCAATGGGAGCGCAATAGTGACTTTCCTTACAAGAAAACAACTCTTGCTCATAGGACCAGAAACTGCATGTCATTCAGCTCCATTTAGGACTGGGAAAGAAACGCTAGCTCGCCTTACAAGAAACACACTCTGCTTTTGAGAAAAGAGCACTCTTCTATTCTTCTGTGTTTCTATATGGTCCGAACAGTGAGCTTGCTCAGAACAAAAGAACTGTGCTCCCTACACACAGGGGCCATATCTAGTTCAACTCTGCTTAGGAAACTGACAAGAACAGTAGCTCCTACTCAGTCCAATACACTGTACTTGCTGGGAACAGACGCGAGTGCTATTTGCACTGTGTATGTAAATGGGAGAGCAATAGTGACTTTCCTTACCAGAAAACACCTCTTGCTCGTAGGACCAGAAACTGCATGGGATTCAACTCCATTTCTGACTGGGAAACAAACACTAGCTCGCCTTACAAGAAACACACTCTGCTTTTGAGAAAAGAGCACTCTTCTACTCTACTGTGTTTCCTATAAGGCCAGAACAGTTAGCTTGCTCAGAACAAAAGAACTGTGCTTCATACAAATACTGCCATATCTAGTTCATCTGTGCTTAGGAAACTGACAAGAACAGTAGCTCTGATTCAGTCCAATACACTGTACTTGCTGGGAACAGACGCCAGTGCTATTTGCCCTGTGTATGACAATGGGAGCGCAATAGTGACTCTTCTTACCAGAAAACAACTCTTGCTCGTAGGACCAGAAACTGAATGGGATTCAACTCCATTTCTGACTGAAAAACAAACACTAGCTTGCCTTAAAAGAAACACACTCTGCTTTTGAGAAATGAGCACTCTTCTGCTCTACTGTTTTTCCTATGGGGTCCTAACAGTGAGCTTGCTCAGAACAATAGAACTGTGCTTCCTACACACACGGGCCATATCTCGTTGATCTCTGCTTAGGAAACTGACAAGAACAGTAGCTCCTCTTCAGTCCAATACACTGTACTTGCTGGGAACAGACGCGAGTGCTATTTGCACTGTGTATGTAAATGGGAGCGCAATAGTGACTTTCCTTACCAGAAAACACTTCTTGCTCGTAGGACAAGAAACTGCATAGGATTCAACTCCATTTCTGACTGGGAAACAAACACTAGCTCGCCTTACAAGAAACACACTCTGCTTTTGAGAAAAGAGCACTCTTCTACTCTACTGTGTTCCCTATAAGGCCAGAACAGTGAGCTTGCTCAGAACAAAAGAACTGTGCTTCATACAAATACTGCCATATCTAGTTCAATTCTGCTTAGGAAACTGACAAGAACAGTAGCTCCTGTTCAGTCCAATACACTGTACATGCTGGGAACAGACGCTAAAGCTATTTCCCCTGTGTATGACAATGGGAGCGCAATAGTGACTCTTCTTACCAGAAAACTCTTGCTCGTAGGACAAGAATCTGCATGTGATTCAACTCCATTTAGGACTGGGAAACAAACGTTAGCTCGCCTAACAAGAAACACACTCTGATTTTGAGAAAAGAGCACACTTCTACTCTACTGTGTTTCCTATTGGGTCCAAACAGTGAGCTTGCTCAGAACAAAAGAACTGTGCTTCCTACACACACGGGCCATATCTAGTTCAACTCTCCATAAGAAACTGACAAGAACGGTAGCTCCTCTTCAGTCCAATACACTGTACTAGCTGGGAACAGACGCGAGTGCTATTTGCCCTGTGTTTGGCAATAGGAGCACAATAGTGACTTTTCTTATCAGAAAACAACTCTTACTCATAGGACAAGAAACTGCATGGGATTCAACTCCATTGCTGACTGGGAAACAATTACTAGCTCGCCTTACAAGAAACACACTCTGCTTTTGAGAAAAGAGCACTCTTCCACTCTACTGTGTTTCCTATGGGGTCCGAATAGTGAGCTTGCTCAGAACAAAAGAACTGTGCTTCCTACACACAGGGGCCATATCTAGTTCAACTCTGCTTCGGAAACTGACAAGAACAGTAGCTCCGCTTCAGTCCAATACACTGTTCTTGCTGGGAACAGATGCGAGTGCATTTACACTGTATATGGCAATGGGAGCGCAACAGTGACTTTATTACCAGAAAACAACTCTTGCTCGTAGGACCAAAAACTGCATGTGATTCAACTCCATTTAGGACTGGGAAACAAACGCTAGCTCGCCTTACAAGAAACACACTCTGCTTTTGAGAAAAGAGCAGTCGTCTACTCTACTGTGTTTCCTATGGGGTCCGAACATTGAGCTTGCTCAGAACAAAAGAACTGTGCTTCCTACACACACGGGCCATATCTAGTTCATCTCTGCTTAGGAAACTGACAAGAACAGTAGCTCCGCTTCAGTCCAATACACTGTACTTCCTGGGAACAGAGGCGAGTGCTATTTGCCCTGTGTATTAAAATGGGAGCGCAATAGTGACTTTCCTTACCAGAAAACAACTCTTGCTCGTAGGACCAGAAACTGCATGGGATTCAACTCCACTTCTGACTGGGAAACAAACACTAGCTCGCCTTACAAAAAACACACTCTGCTTTTGAGAAAAGAGCGCTCTTCTACTCTACTGTGTTTTCTATGGGGTCCGAACAGTGAGCTTGCTCAGAACAAAAGAAATGTGCTTCCTACACACAGGGACCATATCTAGTTCAACTCTGCTTAGGAGACTGACAAGAACAGTAGCTCCGCTTCAGTCCAATACACTGTACTTGCTGGGAACAGATGCGAGTGCTATTTGCAATTTGTATGGCAATGGGAGAGCAATTGTGACTTTATTACCCGAAAACAACTCTTGCTCATAGGACCAGAAACTGCATGGGATTCAACTCCATTTCTGACTGGGAAACAAACACTAGCTCGCCTTATAAGAAACACACTCTGCTTTTGAGAAAAGAGCACTCTTCTACTCTAATGTCTTTTCTATGGGGTCCCAACAGTGAGCTTGCTCAGAACAAAAGAACTGTGCTTCCTACACACAGGGGCCATATCTAGTTCAACTCTGCTTAGGAAACTGACAAGAACAGTAGCTCCACTTCAGTCCAATACACTGTACTTGCTGGGAACAGACGCCAGTGCTATTTGCCCTGTGTATGACAATGGGAGCGCAATAGTGACTCTTCTTACCAGAAAACAACTCTTGCTCGTAGGACCAGAAACTGCATGGGATTCAACTCCATTTCTGACTGGGGAACAAACACAAGCTCGCCTTACAAGAAACACACTCTGCTTTTGAGAAAAGAGCACTCTTCTATTCTTCTGTGTTTCTCTATGGTCCGAACAGTGAGCTTGCTCAGAACAAAAGAACTGTGCTCCCTACACACAGGCGCCATATCTAGTTCAACTCTGCTTAGGAAACTGACAAGAACAGTAGCTCCGCTTCAGTCCAATACACTGTACTTCCTGGGAACAGATGCGATTGCTATTTGCACTGTGTATGGAAATGGGAGTGCAATAGTGACTTTCCTTATCAGAAAACAACTCTTGCTCATAGGACCAAAAACTGCATGTGATTCAACTCCATTTAGGACTGGGAAACAAACGCTAGCTCGCCATACAAGAAACACACTCTGCTTTTGAGAAAAGAGCACTCTTCTACTCTACTTTGTTTCCTATAGGGCCAGAACAGTGAGTTTGCTCAGAACAAAAGAACTGTGCTTCCTACAAATACGGCTATATCTAGTACAAATCTGCTTAGGAAACTGACAAGAACAGTAGATCCTCTTCAGTCCAATACACTGTATATGCTGGGAACAGACGCCAGTGCTATTTGCCCTGTGTATGACAATGGGAGCTCAACAGTGACTCTTCTTACCAGAAAACAACTCGTGCTTGTAGGACAAGAAACTGCATGTAATTCAACTCCATTTAGGACTGGGAAACAAATGCTAGCTCGCCTTACAAGAAACACACTCTGCTTTTGAGAAAAGAGCACTCTTCTACTCTACTGTGTTTCCTTTGGGTTCCGAACAGTGAGCTTGCTCAGAACAAAAGAACTGTGCTTACTACACACACGGACCATATGTAGTTCAATTCTGCTTAGGAAACTGACAAGAACAGTAGCTCCTCTTCAGTCCAATACACTGTACTTGCTGGGAACAGATGCGAGTGCTATTGGTACTGTGTATGGCAATGGGAGCGCAATAGTGACTTTCCTTACCAGAAAACAACTCTTGCTCGTAGGACCAGAAACTGCATGGGATTCAACTCCATTTCTGACTGGGAAACAAACACTAGCTCGCCTTACAAGAAACACACTCTGCTTTTGAGAAAAGAGCACTCTTCTAAACTACTGTGTTTCCTATAGGGATAGAACAGTGAGATTGCTCAGAACAAAAGAACTGTGCTTCATACAAATACTGCCATATCTAGTTCAATTCTGCTTAGGAAACTGAAAAGAACAGTAGCTCCTGTTCAGTGCAATACACTGTACATTCTGGGAACAGACACCAGTGCTATTTGCCCTGTGTATGACAATGGGAGAGCAATAGTGACTCTTCTTACCAGAAAACAACTCTTGCTCGTAGGACAAGAAACTGCATGTGATTCAACTCCATTTAGGACTGGGAAACAAACGCTAGCTCGCCTTACAAGAAACACACTCTGCTTTTGAGAAAAGAGCACTCTTCTACTCGACTATGTATCCTATGGGGTCCGAACAGTGAGCTTGCTCAGAACAAAAGAACTGGGCTTCCTACACACACGGGCCATATCTAGTTCAACTCTGCTTGGGAAACTGACAAGAACTGTATCTTCTCTTCAGTCCAATAAAATGTACTTGCTGGGAACAGATGCGAGTGCTATTTACACTGTGTATGGCAATGGGAGTGCAACAGTGACTCTATTACCAGAAAACAACTCTTGCTCGTAGGACCAAAACCTGCATGTGATTCAACTCCATTTAGGACTGGAAAACAAACACTAGCTCGCCTTACAAGAAACACACTCTGCTTTTGAGAAAAGAGCACTCTTCTACTCTACTGTGTTTCCTATGGGGTCCGAACATTGAGCTTGCTCAGAACAAAAGAACTGTGCTTCCTACACACAGGGGCCATATCTAGTTCAACTCTGCTTAGGAAACTGACAAGAACAGTAGCTCCTCTTCAGTCCAATACACTGTACTTGCTGGGAACAGACGCGAGTGCTATTTGCACTGTGTATGGCAATGGGAGCGCAATAGTGAATTTCCTTACCAGAAAACAACTCTTGCTCGTAAGACCAGACACTGCATGTGATTCAGCTCCATTTAGGACTGGGAAACAAACGATAGCTCGCCTAACAAGAAACACACTCTGCTTTTGAGAAAAGAGCACTCTTCTACTCTACTGTGTTTCCTTTGGGTCCTAACAGTGAGCTTGCTCAGAACAAAAGAACTGTGCTTCCTACACACACGGACCATATGTAGTTCAACTCTGCTTAGGAAACTGACAAGAACAGTAGCTCCTATTCAGTCCAATACACTGTACTTATTGGGAACAGACGCGAGTGCTCTTTGCACTGTGTATGTAAATGGGAGCGCAATAGTGACTTTCCTTACCAGAAAACACCTCTTGCTCGTAGGACCAGAAACTGCATGAGATTAAACTCCATTTCTGACTGGGAAACAAACACTAGCTCGCCTTACAAGAAACACACTCTGCTTTTGAGAAAAGAGCACTGTTCTACTCTACTGTGTTTCCTATAGGGCAAGAACAGTGAGCTTGCTCAGAACAAAAGAACTGTGCTTCATACAAATACTGCCATATCTAGTTCAATTCTGCTTAGGAAACTGACAAGAACAGTAGCTCCTGTTCAGTCCAATACACTGTACATGCTGGGAACAGATGCCAGAGCTATTTGCCCTGTGTATGACAATGGGAGCGCAATAGTGACTCTTCTTACCAGAAAACAACTCTTGCTCGTAGGACAAGAATCTGCATGTGATTCAACTCCATTTAGGACTGGGAAACAAACGCTAGCTCGCCTAACAAGAAACACACTCTGCTTTTGAGAAAAGAGCACTCTTCTACTCTACTGTGTTTCCTATGGGTCCGAACAGTGAGCTTGCTCAGAACAAAAGAACTGTGCTTCCTACACACGGGCCATATCTAGTTCAACTCTGCTTAGGAGACTGACAAGAACAGTAGCTCCTCTTCAGTCCAATACACTGTACTAGCTGGGAACAGACGCGAGTGCTATTTGCCCTGTGTATGGCAATAGGAGCACAATAGTGACTCTTCTTATGAGAAAACAACTCTTACTCATAGGACAAGAAACTGCATGGGATTCAACTCCATTTCTGACTGGGAAACAAACACTAGCTCGCCTTACAAGAAACACACTCTGCTTTTGAGAAAAGAGCACTCTTCTACTCTACTGTGTTTCCTATGGGGTCCAAATAGTGAGCTTGCTCAGAACAAAAGAACTGTGCTTCCTACACACAGGGGCCATAACTAGTTCAACTCTCCTTCGGAAACTGACAAGAACAGTAGCTCCGCTTCAGTCCAATACACTGTACTTGCTGGGAACAGATGCGAGTGCTATTTACACTGTATATGGCAACAGGAGTGCAACAGTGACTTTATTACCAGAAAACAACTCTTGCTCGTAGGACCAAAAACTGCATGTGATTCAACTCCATTTAGGACTGGGAAACAAACGCTAGCTCACCTTACAAGAAACACACTCTGCTTTTGAGAAAAGAGCAGTCTTCTACTCTACTGTGTTTCCTATGGGGTCCGAATATTGAGCTTGCTCAGAACAAAAGAACTGTGCTTCCTACACACACGGGCCATATCTAGTTCAACTCTGCTTAGGAAACTGACAAGAACAGTAGCTCCTCTTCAGTCCAATACGCTGTACTTGCTGGGAACAGCCGCGAGGGCTATTGGCACTGTGTATGGCAATGGGAGCGCAATAGTGACTTTCCTTACCAGAAAACAACTCTTGCTCATAGGACCAGAAACTGCATGTGATTCAGCTCCATTTAGGACTGGGAAACAAATGCTAGCTCGCCTTACAAGAAACACACTCTGCTTTTGAGAAAAGAGCACTCTTCTACTCTACAGTGTTTCCTTTGGGTTCCGAACAGTGAGCTTGCTCAGAACAAAAGAACTGTGCTTCCTACACACACGGACCATATGTAGTTCAACTCTGCTTAGGAAACTGACAAGAACAGTAGCTCCTCTTCAGTCCAATACACTGTACTTGCTGGGAACAGATGCGAGTGCTATTGGCACTGTGTATGGCAATGGGAGCGCAATAGTGACTTTCCTTACCAGAAAACAACTCTTGCTTGTAGGACCAGAAACTGCATGGGATTCAACTCCATTTCTGACTGGGAAACAAACACTAGCTCGCCTTACAAGAAACACACTCTGCTTTTGAGAAAAGAGCACTCTTCTACTCTACTGTGTTTCCTATAGGGCCAGAACAGTGAGCTTGCTCAGAACAAAAGAACTGTGCTTCATACAAATACTGCCATATCTATTTCAATTCTGCTTAGGAAACTGACAAGAACAGTAGCTCCTGTTCAGTCCAATACACTGTACATGCTGGGAACAGATGCCAGAGCTATTTGCCCTGTGTATGACAATGGGAGCACAATAGTGACTCTTCTTACCAGAAAACAACTCTTGCTCGTAGGACAAGAATCTGCATGTGATTCAACTCCATTTAGGACTGGGAAACAAACGCTAGCTCGCCTAACAAGAAACACTCTCTGCTTTTGAGAAAACAGCACTCTTCTACTCTACTGTGTTTCCTATGGGGTCCGAACAGTGAGCTTGCTCAGAACAAAAGAACTGTGCTTCCTACACACAGGGGCCATATCTAGTTCAACTCTGCTTAGGAAACTGACAAGAACGGTAGCTCCACTTCAGTCCAATACACTGTACTTGCTGGGAACAGACGCCAGTGCTATTTGCCCTGTGTATGACAATGGGAGCACAATAGTGACTCTTCTTTCCAGAAAACAACTCTTGCTCGTAGGACCTGAAACTGCATAGGATTCAACTCCATTTCTGACTGGAAAACAAACACTAGCTCGCCTAACAAGAAACACACTCTGCTTTTGAGAAAAGAGCACTCTTCTATTCTTCTGTGTTTCTATATGGTCCGAACAGTGAGCTTGCTCAGAACAAAAGAACTGTGCTCCCTACATACAGGGGCCATATCTAGTTCAACTCTGCTTAGGAAACTGACAAGAACAGTAGCTCCGCTTCAGTCCAATACACTGTACTTCCTGAGAACAGATGCGATTGCTATTTGCACTGTGTATGGAAATGGGAGCGCAATAGTGACTTTCCTTACCAGAAAACAACTCTTGCTCATAGGACCAAAAACTGCATGTGATTCAACTCCATTTAGGACTGGGAAACAAAAGCTAGCTCGCCTTACAAGAAACACACTCTGCTTTTGAGAAAAGAGCACTCTTCTACTCTACTGTGTTTCCTATAGGGCCAGAACAGTGAGTTTGCTCAGAACAAAAGAACTGTGCTTCCTACAAATACGGCTATATCTAGTACAATTCTGCTTAGGAAACTGACAAGAACAGTAGATCCTCTTCAGTCCAATACACTGTATATGCTGGGAACAGACGCCAGTGCTATTTGCCCTGTGTATGACAATGGGAGCACAATAGTGACTCTTCTTACCAGAAAACAACTCTTGCTCGTAGGACAAGAAGCTGCATGAGATTCAACTCCATTTAGGACTGGGAAACAAACGCTAGCTCTCCTTACAAGAAACACACTCTACTTTTGAGAAAAGAGCATTCTTCTACTCTACTGTGTTTCCTATGGGGTCTGAACAGTGAGCTTGCTCAGAACAAAAGAACTGGGCTTCCTACACACACGGGCCATATCTAGTTCAACTCTGCTTAGGAAACTACCAAGAAAGATAGCTCCTCTTCAGTCCAACACACTGTAATAGCTGAGAACAGACGCGAGTGCTACTTGCACTGTGTATGGCAATAGGAGCACAATAGTGACTCTTCTTATCAGAAAACACTTCTTGCTCATAGGACCAGAAATTGCATGGGATTCAACTCCATTTCTGACTGGGAAACAAACACTAGCTCGCCTTATAAGAAACACACTCTGCTTTTGAGAAAAGAGCACTCTTCTACTCTAATGTCTTTTCTATGGGGTCCGAACAGTGAGCTTGCTCAGAACAAAAGAACTGTGCTTCCTACACACAGGGGCCATATCTAGTTCAACTCTGCTTAGGAAACTGACAAGAACAGTAGCTCCACTTCAGTCCAATACACTGTACTTGCTGGGAACAGACGCCAGTGCTATTTGCCCTGTGTATGACAATGGGAGCGCAATAGTGACTCTTCTTACCAGAAAACAACTCTTGCTCGTAGGACAAGAAACTGCTTGAGATTCAACTCCATTTAGGACTGGGAAACAAACGCTAGCTCTCCTTACAAGAAACACACTCTACTTTTGAGAAAAGAGCACTCTTCTACTCTACTGTGTTTCCTATGGGGTCCGAACAGTGAGCTTGCTCAGAACAAAAGAACTGTGCTTCCTACACACATGGGCCATATCTAGTTAAACTCTGCTTAGGAAACTGACAAGAACAGTAGCTCCTCTTCAGTCCAATACACTGTATTTGCTGGGAACAAACGCGAGTGCTATTTGCACTGTGTATGGCAAAGGGAGCGCAGTAGTGACTTTCCTACCAGAAAACAACTCTTGCTCGTAGGACCAAAAACTGCATGTGATTCAATTCCATTTAGGACTGGGAAACAAACGCTAGCTCGCCTTACAAGAAACACACTCTGCTTTTGAGAAAAGAGCACTCTTCCACTCTACTGTGTTTCCTATGGGGTCCGAATAGTGAGCTTGCTCAGAACAAAAGAACTGTGCTTCCTACACACAGGGGCCATATCTAGTTCAACTCTGCTTAGCAAACTGACAAGAACAGTAGCTCCGCTTCAGTCCAATACACTGTACTTGCTGGGAACAGACACGAGTGCTATTTGCACTGTGTATGTAAATGGGAGCACAATAGTGACTTTCCTTACCAGAAAACAACTCTTGGTCGTAGGACAAAAAAACTGCATGTGATTCAACTCCATTTAGGACTGGGAAACAAACGCTATCTCGCCTTACAAAAACCACACTCTGCTTTTGAGAAAAGAGCACTCTTCTACTCTACTGTGTTTTCTAGGGGGTCTGAACAGTGAGCTTGCTCAGAACAAAAGAACTGTGCTTCCTACACACACGGGCAATATCTAGTTCAACTCTGCTTAGGAAACTGACAAGAACAGTAGCTCTGCTTCAGTCCAATACACTGTAATAGCTGAGAACAGACGCGAGTGCTACTTGCACTGTGTATGGCAATAGGAGCACAATAGTGATTCTTCTTATCAGAAAACACTTCTTGCTCATAGGACCAGAAATTGCATGGGATTCAACTCCATTTCTGACTGGGAAACAAACACTAGCTCGCCTTATAAGAAACACACTCTGCTTTTGAGAAAAGAGCACTCTTCTACTCTAATGTCTTTTCTATGGGGTCCGAACAGTGAGCTTGCTCCAAACAAAAGAACTGTGCTTCCTATACACATGGGCCATATCTAGTTCAACTCTGCTTAGGAAACTGACAAGAACAGTAGCTCCTCTTCAGTCCAATACACTGTACTTGTTGGGAACAGACGCGAATGCTATTTGCACTGAGTATGGAAATGGGAGCGCAATAGTGACTTTCCTTATCAGAAAACAACTCTTGCTCGTAGGACCAAAAACTGCAAGTGATTCAACTCCGTTTAGGACTGGGAAACAAATGCTAGCTCGCCTTACAAGAAACACACTCTGCTTTTGAGAAAAGAGCACTCTTCTACTCGACTATGTATCCTATGGGGTCCGAACAGTGAGCTTGCTCAGAACAAAAGAACTGGGCTTCCTACACACACGGGCCATATCTAGTTCAACTCTGCTTAGGAAACTGACAAGAACAGTATCTTCTCTTCAGTCCAATACACTGTACTTGCTGGGAACATATGCGAGTGCTATTTACACTGTGTATGGCAATGGGAGTGCAACAGTGACTTTATTACCAGAAAACAACTATTGCTCGTAGGACAAGAATCTGCATGAGATTCAACTCCATTTAGGACTGGGAAACAAACGCTAGCTCGCCTTACAAGAAAGAAACTCTGATTTTGATAAAAGAGCACTCTTCTACTCTACTTTTTTTCCTATGGGGTCCGAAGAGTGAGCTTGCTCAGAACAAAAGAACTGGGCTTCCTACACACACGGGCCATATCTAGTTAAACTCTGCTTAGGAAACTGACAAGAACGGTAGCTCCTCTTCAGTCCAATACACTGTAATAGCTGGGAACAGACGCGAGTGCTACTTGCACTGTGTATGGCAATAGGAGCACAATAGTGACTCCTCTTATCAGAAAACACTTTTTGCTCATAGGACCAGAAATTGCATGGGATTCAACTCCATTTCTGACTGGGAAACAAACACTAGCTCGCCTTATAAGAAACACACTCTGCTTTTGAGAAAAGAGCACTCTTCTACTCTAATGTCTTTTCTATGGGGTCCGAACAGTGAGCTTGCTCAGAACAAAAGAACTGTGCTTCCTACACACAGGGGCCATATCTAGTTCAACTCTGCTTAGGAAACTGACAAGAACAGTAGCTCCACTTCAGTCCAATACACTGTACTTGCTGGGAACAGACGCCAGTGCTATTTGCCCTGTGTATGACAATGGGAGCGCAATAGTGACTCTTCTTACCAGAAAACAACTCTTGCTCGTAGGACCAGAAACTGCATGAGATTCAACTCCATTTCTGACTGGAAAACAAACACTAGCTCGCCTAACAAGAAACACACTCTGCTTTTGAGAAAAGAGCACTCTTCTATTCTTCTGTGTTTCTATATGGTCCGAACAGTGAGCTTGCTCAGAACAAAAGAACTGTGCTCCCTACACACAGGGGCCATATCTAGTTCAACTCTGCTTAAGAAACTGACAAGAACAGTAGCTCTGCTTCAGTCCAATACACTGTACTTGCTGGGAACAGACGCGAGTGCTATTTGCACTGAGTATGGCAAAAGGAGCGCAGTAGTGACTTTCCTTACCAGAAAACAACTCTTGCTCGCAGGACCAAAAACTGCATGTGATTCAACTCCGTTTAGGACTGGGAAACAAATGCTAGCTCGCCTTACAAGAAACACACTCTGCTTTTGAGAAAAGAGCACTCTTCTACTCTACTGTGTTTCCTATAGGGCCAGAAAAGTGAGCTTGCTCAGAACAAAAGAACTGTGCTTCCTACACACACGGGCCATATCTAGTTCAACTCTGCTAAGAAACTGACAAGAACAGTAGCTCCTCTTCAGTCCAATACACTGTACTTGCTGGGAACAGACGCGAGTGCTATTTGCACTGTGTATGGCAATGGGAGCGCAATAGTGACTTTCCTTACAAGAAAACAACTCTTGCTCATAGGACCAGAAACTGCATGTCATTCAGCTCCATTTAGGACTGGGAAAGAAACGCTAGCTCGCCTTACAAGAAACACACTCTGCTTTTGAGAAAAGAGCACTCTTCTACACTACTATGTTTCCTTTGGGGTCCGAACAGTGAGCTTGCTCAGAACAAAAGAACTGTGCTTCCTACACACACGGACCATATGTAGTTCAACTCTGCTTAGGAAACTGACAAGAACAGTAGCTCCTACTCAGTCCAATACACTGTACTTGCTGGGAACAGACGCGAGTGCTATTTGCACTGTGTATGTAAATGGGAGAGCAATAGTGACTTTCCTTACCAGAAAACACCTCTTGCTCGTAGGACCAGAAACTGCATGGGATTCAACTCCATTTCTGACTGGGAAACAAACACTAGCTCGCCTTACAAGAAACACACTCTGCTTTTGAGAAAAGAGCACTCTTCTACTCTACTGTGTTTCCTATAAGGCCAGAACAGTGAGCTTGCTCAGAACAAAAGAACTGTGCTTCATACAAATACTGCCATATCTAGTTCATCTCTGCTTAGGAAACTGACAAGAACAGTAGCTCTGATTCAGTCCAATACACTGTACTTGCTGGGAACAGACGCCAGTGCTATTTGCCCTGTGTATGACAATGGGAGCGCAATAGTGACTCTTCTTACCAGAAAACAACTCTTGCTCGTAGGACCAGAAACTGCATGGGATTCAACTCCATTTCTGACTGAAAAACAAACACTAGCTTGCCTTACAAGAAACACACTCTGCTTTTGAGAAATGAGCACTCTTCTGCTCTACTGTTTTTCCTATGTGGTCCTAACAGTGAGCTTGCTCAGAACAATAGAACTGTGCTTCCTAAACACACGGGCCATATCTCGTTGATCTCTGCTTAGGAAACTGACAAGAACAGTAGCTCCTCTTCAGTCCAATACACTGTACTTGCTGGGAACAGACGCGAGTGCTATTTGCACTGTGTATGTAAATGGGAGCGCAATAGTGACTTTCCTTACCAGAAAACACTTCTTGCTCGTAAGACAAGAAACTGCATAGGATTCAACTCCATTTCTGACTGGGAAACAAACACTAGCTCGCCTTACAAGAAACACACTCTGCTTTTGAGAAAAGAGCACTCTTCTACTCTACTGTGTTCCCTATAAGGCCAGAACAGTGAGCTTGCTCAGAACAAAAGAACTGTGCTTCATACAAATACTGCCATATCTAGTTCAATTCTGCTTAGGAAACTGACAAGAACAGTAGCTCCTGTTCAGTCCAATACACTGTACATGCTGGGAACAGACGCTAAAGCTATTTCCCCTGTGTATGACAATGGGAGAGAATAGTGACTCTTCTTACCAGAAAACTCTTGCTCGTAGGACAAGAATCTGCATGTGATTCAACTCCATTTAGGACTGGGAAACAAACGTTAGCTCGCCTAACAAGAAACACACTCTGATTTTGAGAAAAGAGCACACTTCTACTCTACTGTGTTTCCTATTGGGTCCAAACAGTGAGCTTGCTCAGAACAAAAGAACTGTGCTTCCTACACACACGGGCCATATCTAGTTCAACTCTCCATAAGAAACTGACAAGAACGGTAGCTCCTCTTCAGTCCAATACACTGTACTAGCTGGGAACAGACGCGAGTGCTATTTGCCCTGTGTTTGGCAATAGGAGCACAATAGTGACTTTTCTTATCAGAAAACAACTCTTACTCATAGGACAAGAAACTGCATGGGATTCAACTCCATTGCTGACTGGGAAACAATTACTAGCTCACCTTACAAGAAACACACTCTGCTTTTGAGAAAAGAGCACTCTTCCTCTCTACTGTGTTTCCTATGGGGTCCGAATAGTGAGCTTGCTCAGAACAAAAGAACTGTGCTTCCTACACACAGGGGCCATATCTAGTTCAACTCTGCTTCGGAAACTGACAAGAACAGTAGCTCTGCTTCAGTCCAATACACTGTTCTTGCTGGGAACAGATGCGAGTGCATTTACACTGTATATGGCAATGGGAGCGCAACAGTGACTTTATTACCAGAAAACAACTCTTGCTCGTAGGACCAAAAACTGCATGTGATTCAACTCCATTTAGGACTAGGAAACAAACGCTAGCTCGCCTTACAAGAAACACACTCTGCTTTTGAGAAAAGAGCAGTCGTCTACTCTACTGTGTTTCCTATGGGGTCCGAACATTGAGCTTGCTCAGAACAAAAGAACTGTGCTTCCTACACACACGGGCCATATCTAGTTCATCTCTGCTTAGGAAACTGACAAGAACAGTAGCTCCGCTTCAGTCCAATACACTGTACTTCCTAAGAACAGAGGCTAGTGCTATTTGCCCTGTGTATGGAAATGGGAGCGCAATAGTGACTTTCCTTACCAGAAAACAACTCTTGCTCGTAGGACCAGAAACTGCATGGGATTCAACTCCACTTCTGACTGGGAAACAAACACTAGCTCGCCTTACAAAAAACACACTCTGCTTTTGAGAAAAGAGCGCTCTTCTACTCTACTGTGTTTCCTATGGGGTCCGAACAGTGAGCTTGCTCAGAACAAAAGAAATGTGCTTCCTACACACAGGGACCATATCTAGTTCAACTCTGCTTAGGAAACTGACAAGAACAGTAGCTCCGCTTCAGTCCAATACACTGTACTTGCTGGGAACAGATGCGAGTGCTATTTGCAATGTGTATGGCAATGGGAGAGCAATTGTGACTTTATTACCCGAAAACAACTCTTGCTCAGAGGACCAGAAACTGCATGGGATTCAACTCCATTTCTGACTGGGAAACAAACACTAGCTCGCCTTATAAGAAACACACTCTGCTTTTGAGAAAAGAGCACTCTTCTACTCTAATGTCTTTTCTATGGGGTCCGAACAGTGAGCTTGCTCAGAACAAAAGAACTGTGCTTCCTACACACAGGGGCCATATCTAGTTCAACTCTGCTTAGGAAACTGACAAGAACAGTAGCTCCACTTCAGTCCAATACACTGTACTTGCTGGGAACAGACGCCAGTGCTATTTGCCCTGTGTATGACAATGGGAGCGCAATAGTGACTCTTCTTACCAGAAAACAACTCTTGCTCGTAGGACCAGAAACTGCATGGGATTCAACTCCATTTCTGACTGAAAAACAAACACTAGCTTGCCTTACAAGAAACACACTCTGCTTTTGAGAAATGAGCACTCTTCTGCTCTACTGTGTTTCCTATGAGGTCCTAACAGTGAGCTTGCTCAGAACAATAGAACTGTGCTTCCTACACACACGGGCCATATCTAGTTCAACTCTGCTTAGGAAACTGACAAGAACGGTAGCTCCTCTTCAGTCCAATACACTGTACTAGCTGGGAAGAGACGCGAGTCCTATTTGTACTGTGTATGGCAATAGGAGCGCAATAGTGACTCTTCTTATCAGAAAACACCTCTTGCTCGTAGGACCAGAAACTGCATGGGATTCAACTCCATTTCTGACTGGGGAACAAACACAAGCTCGCCTTACAAGAAACACACTCTGCTTTTGAGAAAAGAGCACTCTTCTATTCTTCTGTGTTTCTCTATGGTCCGAACAGTGAGCTTGCTCAGAACAAAAGAACTGTGCTCCCTACACACAGGCGCCATATCTAGTTCAACTCTGCTTAGGAAACTGACAAGAACAGTAGCTCCGCTTCAGTCCAATACATTGTACTTGCTGGGAACAGATGCGAGTGCTATTTGCAAGGTGTATGGCAATGGGAGAGCAATTGTGACTTTATTACCCGAAAACAACTCTTGCTCATAGGACCAAAAACTGCATGTGATTCAACTCCATTTAGGACTGGGAAACAAACGCTAGCTCGCCTTACAAGAAACACACTCTGCTTTTGAGAAAAGAGCACTCTTCTACTCTACTTTGTTTCCTATAGGGCCAGAACAGTGAGTTTGCTCAGAACAAAAGAACTGTGCTTCCTACAAATACGGCTATATCTAGTACAAATCTGCTTAGGAAACTGACAAGAACAGTAGATCCTCTTCAGTCCAATACACTGTATATGCTGGGAACAGACGCCAGTGCTATTTGCCCTGTGTATGACAATGGGAGCTCAACAGTGACTCTTCTTACCAGAAAACAACTCTTGCTTGTAGGACAAGAAACTGCATGTAATTCAACTCCATTTAGGACTGGGAAACAAACGCTAGCTCTCCTTAAGAGAAACACACTCTGCTTTTGAAAAAAGAGCACTCTTCTGCTCTACTGTGTTTCCTATGGGGTCCGAACAGTGAGCTTGCTCAGAACAAAAGAACTGTGCTTCCTACACACACGGGCCATACCTAGTTCAACTCTGCTTAGGAAACTGACAAGAACGGTACCTCCTCTTCAGTCCAAGACACTGTACTAGCTGGGAACAGACGCGAGTCCTATTTGTACTGTGTATGGAAATAGGAGCGCAATAGTTACTCTTCTTATCAGAAAACACCTCTTCCTCGTAGGACCAGAAACTGCATGGGATTCAACTCCATTTCTGACTGGGGAACAAAAACTAGCTCGCCTTACAAGAAACACACTCTGCTTTTGAGAAAAGAGCACTCTTCTACTCTACTGTGTTTCCTATGGGGTCCGAACATTGAGCTTGCTCAGAACAAAAGAACTGTGCTTCCTACACACAAGGGCCATATCTAGTTCATCTCTGCATAGGAAACTGACAAGAACAGTAGCTCTGATTCAGTCCAATACACTATACTTGCTGGGAACAGACGCGAGTGCTATTTGCCCTGTGTATGGAAATGGGAGCACAATAGTGACTTTCCTTACCAGAAAACAACTCTTGCTCGTAGGACCAGAAACTGCATGGGATTCAACTCCATTTCTGACTGGGAAACAAACACTAGCTCGCCTTACAAGAAACACACTCTGCTTTTGAGAAAAGAGCACTCTTCTACTCTACTGTGTTTCCTATGGGGTCTGAATATTGAGCTTGCTCAGAACAAAAGAACTGTGCTTCCTACACACACGGGCCATATCTAGTTCAACTCTGCTTAGGAAACTGACAAGAACAGTAGCTCCTCTTCAGTCCAATACGCTGTACTTGCTGGGAACAGCCGCGAGTGCTATTGGCACTGTGTATGGCAATGGGAGCGCAATAGTGACTTTCCTTACCAGAAAACAACTCTTGCTCATAGGACCAGAAACTGCATGTGATTCAGCTCCATTTAGGACTGGGAAACAAATGCTAGCTCGCCTTAAAAGAAACACACTCTGCTTTTGAGAAAAGAGCACTCTTCTACTCTACTGTGTTTCCTTTGGGTTCCGAACAGTGAGCTTGCTCAG
Source organism: Peromyscus eremicus (assembly GCF_949786415.1). NCBI lineage: Eukaryota > Metazoa > Chordata > Mammalia > Rodentia > Cricetidae > Peromyscus > Peromyscus eremicus. The sequence continues at coordinate 98,502 of NW_026735533.1, read as the reverse complement.
AACAAAAGAACTGTGCTTCCTACACACACGGACCATATGTAGTTCAACTCTGCTTAGGAAACTGACAAGAACAGTAGCTCCTCTTCAGTCCAATACACTGTACTTGCTGGGAACAGATGCGAGTGCTATTGGCACTGTGTATGGCAATGGGAGCGCAATAGTGACTTTCCTTACCAGAAAACAACTCTTGCTCGTAGGACCAGAAACTGCATGGGATTCAACTCCATTTCTGAGTGGGAAACAAACACTAGCTCGCCTTACAAGAAACACACTCTGCTTTTGAGAAAAGAGCACTCTTCTACTCTACTGTGTTTCCTATAGGGCCAGAACAGTGAGCTTGCTCAGAACAAAAGAACTGTGCTTCATACAAATACTGCCATATCTATTTCAATTCTGCTTAGGAAACTGACAAGAACAGTAGCTCCTGTTCAGTCCAATACACTGTACATGCTGGGAACAGATGCCAGAGCTATTTGCCCTGTGTATGACAATGGGAGCACAATAGTGACTCTTCTTACCAGAAAACAACTCTTGCTCGTAGGACAAGAATCTGCATGTGATTCAACTCCATTTAGGACTGGGAAACAAACGCTAGCTCGCCTAACAAGAAACACTCTCTGCTTTTGAGAAAACAGCACTCTTCTACACTACTGCGTTTCCTATGGGGTCCGAACAGTGAGCTTGCTCAGAACAAAAGAACTGTGCTTCCTACACACAGGGGCCATATCTAGTTCAACTGTGCTTAGGAAACTGACAAGAACGGTAGCTCCACTTCAGTCCAATACACTGTACTTGCTGGGAACAGACGCCAGTGCTATTTGCCCTGTGTATGACAATGGGAGCACAATAGTGACTCTTCTTTCCAGAAAACAACTCTTGCTCGTAGGACCTGAAACTGCATAGGATTCAACTCCATTTCTGACTGGAAAACAAACACTAGCTCGCCTAACAAGAAACACACTCTGCTTTTGAGAAAAGAGCACTCTTCTATTCTTCTGTGTTTCTATATGGTCCGAACAGTGAGCTTGCTCAGAACAAAAGAACTGTGCTCCCTACATACAGGGGCCATATCTAGTTCAACTCTGCTTAGGAAACTGACAAGAACAGTAGCTCCGCTTCAGTCCAATACACTGTACTTCCTGGGAACAGATGCGATTGCTATTTGCACTGTGTATGGAAATGGGAGCGCAATAGTGACTTTCCTTACCAGAAAACAACTCTTGCTCATAGGACCAAAAACTGCATGTGATTCAACTCCATTTAGGACTGGGAAACAAAAGCTAGCTCGCCTTACAAGAAACACACTCTGCTTTTGAGAAAAGAGCACTCTTCTACTCTACTGTGTTTCCTATAGGGCCAGAACAGTGAGTTTGCTCAGAACAAAAGAACTGTGCTTCCTACAAATACGGCTATATCTAGTACAATTCTGCTTAGGAAACTGACAAGAACAGTAGATCCTCTTCAGTCCAATACACTGTATATGCTGGGAACAGACGCCAGTGCTATTTGCCCTGTGTATGACAATGGGAGCACAATAGTGACTCTTCTTACCAGAAAACAACTCTTGCTCGTAGGACAAGAAGCTGCATGAGATTCAACTCCATTTAGGACTGGGAAACAAACGCTAGCTCTCCTTACAAGAAACACACTCTACTTTTGAGAAAAGAGCACTCTTCTACTCTACTGTGTTTCCTATGGGGTCTGAACAGTGAGCTTGCTCAGAACAAAAGAACTGTGCTTCCTACACACAGGGGCCATATCTAGTTCAACTCTGCTTCGGAAACTGACAAGAACAGTAGCTCTGCTTCAGTCCAATACACTGTTCTTGCTGGGAACAGATGCGAGTGCATTTACACTGTATATGGCAATGGGAGCGCAACAGTGACTTTATTACCAGAAAACAACTCTTGCTCGTAGGACCAAAAACTGCATGTGATTCAACTCCATTTAGGACTAGGAAACAAACGCTAGCTCGCCTTACAAGAAACACACTCTGCTTTTGAGAAAAGAGCAGTCGTCTACTCTACTGTGTTTCCTATGGGGTCCGAACATTGAGCTTGCTCAGAACAAAAGAACTGTGCTTCCTACACACACGGGCCATATCTAGTTCATCTCTGCTTAGGAAACTGACGAGAACAGTAGCTCCGCTTCAGTCCAATACACTGTACTTCCTGGGAACAGAGGCTAGTGCTATTTGCCCTGTGTATGGAAATGGGAGCGCAATAGTGACTTTCCTTACCAGAAAACAACTCTTGCTCGTAGGACCAGAAACTGCATGGGATTCAACTTCACTTCTGACTGGGAAACAAACACTAGCTCGCCTTACAAAAAACACACTCTGCTTTTGAGAAAAGAGCGCTCTTCTACTCTACTGTGTTTCCTATGGGGTCCGAACAGTGAGCTTGCTCAGAACAATAGAAATGTGCTTCCTACACACAGGGACCATATCTAGTTCAACTCTGCTTAGGAAACTGACAAGAACAGTAGCTCCGCTTCAGTCCAATACACTGTACTTGCTGGGAACAGATGCGAGTGCTATTTGCAATGTGTATGGCAATGGGAGAGCAATTGTGACTTTATTACCCGAAAACAACTCTTGCTCATAGGACCAGAAACTGCATGGGATTCAACTCCATTTCTGACTGGGAAACAAACACTAGCTCGCCTTATAAGAAACACACTCTGCTTTTGAGAAAAGAGCACTCTTCTACTCTAATGTCTTTTCTATGGGGTCCGAACAGTGAGCTTGCTCAGAACAAAAGAACTGTGCTTCCTACACACAGGGGCCATATCTAGTTCAACTCTGCTTAGGAAACTGACAAGAACAGTAGCTCCACTTCAGTCCAATACACTGTACTTGCTGGGAACAGACGCCAGTGCTATTTGCCCTGTGTATGACAATGGGAGCGCAATAGTGACTCTTCTTACCAGAAAACAACTCTTGCTCGTAGGACCAGAAACTGCATGGGATTCAACTCCATTTCTGACTGAAAAACAAACACTAGCTTGCCTTACAAGAAACACACTCTGCTTTTGAGAAATGAGCACTCTTCTGCTCTACTGTGTTTCCTATGAGGTCCTAACAGTGAGCTTGCTCAGAACAATAGAACTGTGCTTCCTACACACACGGGCCATATCTAGTTCAACTCTGCTTAGGAAACTGACAAGAACGGTAGCTCCTCTTCAGTCCAATACACTGTACTAGCTGGGAAGAGACGCGAGTCCTATTTGTACTGTGTATGGAAATAGGAGCGCAATAGTTACTCTTCTTATCAGAAAACACCTCTTGCTCGTAGGACCAGAAACTGCATGGGATTCAACTCCATTTCTGACTGGGGAACAAACACAAGCTCGCCTTACAAGAAACACACTCTGCTTTTGAGAAAAGAGCACTCTTCTATTCTTCTGTGTTTCTCTATGGTCCGAACAGTGAGCTTGCTCAGAACAAAAGAACTGTGCTCCCTACACACAGGCGCCATATCTAGTTCAACTCTGCTTAGGAAACTGACAAGAACAGTAGCTCCGCTTCAGTCCAATACATTGTACTTGCTGGGAACAGATGCGAGTGCTATTTGCAAGGTGTATGGCAATGGGAGAGCAATTGTGACTTTATTACCCGAAAACAACTCTTGCTCATAGGACCAAAAACTGCATGTGATTCAACTCCATTTAGGACTGGGAAACAAACGCTAGCTCGCCTTACAAGAAACACACTCTGCTTTTGAGAAAAGAGCACTCTTCTACTCTACTTTGTTTCCTATAGGGCCAGAACAGTGAGTTTGCTCAGAACAAAAGAACTGTGCTTCCTACAAATACGGCTATATCTAGTACAAATCTGCTTAGGAAACTGACAAGAACAGTAGATCCTCTTCAGTCCAATACACTGTATATGCTGGGAACAGACGCCAGTGCTATTTGCCCTGTGTATGACAATGGGAGCTCAACAGTGACTCTTCTTACCAGAAAACAACTCTTGCTTGTAGGACAAGAAACTGCATGTAATTCAACTCCATTTAGGACTGGGAAACAAACGCTAGCTCTCCTTAAGAGAAACACACTCTGCTTTTGAAAAAAGAGCACTCTTCTGCTCTACTGTGTTTCCTATGGGGTCCGAACAGTGAGCTTGCTCAGAACAAAAGAACTGTGCTTCCTACACACACGGGCCATACCTAGTTCAACTCTGCTTAGGAAACTGACAAGAACGGTACCTCCTCTTCAGTCCAAGACACTGTACTAGCTGGGAACAGACGCGAGTCCTATTTGTACTGTGTATGGAAATAGGAGCGCAATAGTTACTCTTCTTATCAGAAAACACCTCTTCCTAGTAGGACCAGAAACTGCATGGGATTCAACTCCATTTCTGACTGGGGAACAAAAACTAGCTCGCCTTACAAGAAACACACTCTGCTTTTGAGAAAAGAGCACTCTTCTACTCTACTGTGTTTCCTATGGGGTCCGAACATTGAGCTTGCTCAGAACAAAAGAACTGTGCTTCCTACACACAAGGGCCATATCTAGTTCATCTCTGCATAGGAAACTGACAAGAACAGTAGCTCTGATTCAGTCCAATACACTATACTTGCTGGGAACAGACGCGAGTGCTATTTGCCCTGTGTATGGAAATGGGAGCACAATAGTGACTTTCCTTACCAGAAAACAACTCTTGCTCGTAGGACCAGAAACTGCATGGGATTCAACTCCATTTCTGACTGGGAAACAAACACTAGCTCGCCTTACAAGAAACACACTCTGCTTTTGAGAAAAGAGCACTCTTCTACTCTACTGTGTTTCCTATGGGGTCTGAATATTGAGCTTGCTCAGAACAAAAGAACTGTGCTTCCTACACACACGGGCCATATCTAGTTCAACTCTGCTTAGGAATTTGACAAGAACAGTAGCTCCTCTTCAGTCCAATACGCTGTACTTGCTGGGAACAGCCGCGAGTGCTATTGGCACTGTGTATGGCAATGGGAGCGCAATAGTGACTTTCCTTACCAGAAAACAACTCTTGCTCATAGGACCAGAAACTGCATGTGATTCAGCTCCATTTAGGACTGGGAAACAAATGCTAGCTCGCCTTAAAAGAAACACACTCTGCTTTTGAGAAAAGAGCACTCTTCTACTCTACTGTGTTTCCTTTGGGTTCCGAACAGTGAGCTTGCTCAGAACAAAAGAACTGTGCTTCCTACACACACGGACCATATGTAGTTCAACTCTGCTTAGGAAACTGACAAGAACAGTAGCTCCTCTTCAGTCCAATACACTGTACTTGCTGGGAACAGATGCGAGTGCTATTGGCACTGTGTATGGCAATGGGAGCGCAATAGTGACTTTCCTTACCAGAAAACAACTCTTGCTCGTAGGACCAGAAACTGCATGGGATTCAACTCCATTTCTGAGTGGGAAACAAACACTAGCTCGCCTTACAAGAAACACACTCTGCTTTTGAGAAAAGAGCACTCTTCTACTCTACTGTGTTTCCTATAGGGCCAGAACAGTGAGCTTGCTCAGAACAAAAGAACTGTGCTTCATACAAATACTGCCATATCTATTTCAATTCTGCTTAGGAAACTGACAAGAACAGTAGCTCCTGTTCAGTCCAATACACTGTACATGCTGGGAACAGATGCCAGAGCTATTTGCCCTGTGTATGACAATGGGAGCACAATAGTGACTCTTCTTACCAGAAAACAACTCTTGCTCGTAGGACAAGAATCTGCATGTGATTCAACTCCATTTAGGACTGGGAAACAAACGCTAGCTCGCCTAACAAGAAACACTCTCTGCTTTTGAGAAAACAGCACTCTTCTACACTACTGCGTTTCCTATGGGGTCCGAACAGTGAGCTTGCTCAGAACAAAAGAACTGTGCTTCCTACACACAGGGGCCATATCTAGTTCAACTGTGCTTAGGAAACTGACAAGAACGGTAGCTCCACTTCAGTCCAATACACTGTACTTGCTGGGAACAGACGCCAGTGCTATTTGCCCTGTGTATGACAATGGGAGCACAATAGTGACTCTTCTTTCCAGAAAACAACTCTTGCTCGTAGGACCTGAAACTGCATAGGATTCAACTCCATTTCTGACTGGAAAACAAACACTAGCTCGCCTAACAAGAAACACACTCTGCTTTTGAGAAAAGAGCACTCTTCTATTCTTCTGTGTTTCTATATGGTCCGAACAGTGAGCTTGCTCAGAACAAAAGAACTGTGCTCCCTACATACAGGGGCCATATCTAGTTCAACTCTGCTTAGGAAACTGACAAGAACAGTAGCTCCGCTTCAGTCCAATACACTGTACTTCCTGGGAACAGATGCGATTGCTATTTGCACTGTGTATGGAAATGGGAGCGCAATAGTGACTTTCCTTACCAGAAAACAACTCTTGCTCATAGGACCAAAAACTGCATGTGATTCAACTCCATTTAGGACTGGGAAACAAAAGCTAGCTCGCCTTACAAGAAACACACTCTGCTTTTGAGAAAAGAGCACTCTTCTACTCTACTGTGTTTCCTATAGGGCCAGAACAGTGAGTTTGCTCAGAACAAAAGAACTGTGCTTCCTACAAATACGGCTATATCTAGTACAATTCTGCTTAGGAAACTGACAAGAACAGTAGATCCTCTTCAGTCCAATACACTGTATATGCTGGGAACAGACGCCAGTGCTATTTGCCCTGTGTATGACAATGGGAGCACAATAGTGACTCTTCTTACCAGAAAACAACTCTTGCTCGTAGGACAAGAAGCTGCATGAGATTCAACTCCATTTAGGACTGGGAAACAAACGCTAGCTCTCCTTACAAGAAACACACTCTACTTTTGAGAAAAGAGCACTCTTCTACTCTACTGTGTTTCCTATGGGGTCTGAACAGTGAGCTTGCTCAGAACAAAAGAACTGTGCTTCCTACACACAGGGGCCATATCTAGTTCAACTCTGCTTCGGAAACTGACAAGAACAGTAGCTCTGCTTCAGTCCAATACACTGTTCTTGCTGGGAACAGATGCGAGTGCATTTACACAGTATATGGCAATGGGAGCGCAACAGTGACTTTATTACCAGAAAACAACTCTTGCTCGTAGGACCAAAAACTGCATGTGATTCAACTCCATTTAGGACTAGGAAACAAACGCTAGCTCGCCTTACAAGAAACACACTCTGCTTTTGAGAAAAGAGCAGTCGTCTACTCTACTGTGTTTCCTATGGGGTCCGAACATTGAGCTTGCTCAGAACAAAAGAACTGTGCTTCCTACACACACGGGCCATATCTAGTTCATCTCTGCTTAGGAAACTGACAAGAACAGTAGCTCCGCTTCAGTCCAATACACTGTACTTCCTGGGAACAGAGGCTAGTGCTATTTGCCCTGTGTATGGAAATGGGAGCGCAATAGTGACTTTCCTTACCAGAAAACAACTCTTGCTCGTAGGACCAGAAACTGCATGGGATTCAACTTCACTTCTGACTGGGAAACAAACACTAGCTCGCCTTACAAAAAACACACTCTGCTTTTGAGAAAAGAGCGCTCTTCTACTCTACTGTGTTTCCTATGGGGTCCGAACAGTGAGCTTGCTCAGAACAATAGAAATGTGCTTCCTACACACAGGGACCATATCTAGTTCAACTCTGCTTAGGAAACTGACAAGAACAGTAGCTCCGCTTCAGTCCAATACACTGTACTTGCTGGGAACAGATGCGAGTGCTATTTGCAATGTGTATGGCAATGGGAGAGCAATTGTGACTTTATTACCCGAAAACAACTCTTGCTCATAGGACCAGAAACTGCATGGGATTCAACTCCATTTCTGACTGGGAAACAAACACTAGCTCGCCTTATAAGAAACACACTCTGCTTTTGAGAAAAGAGCACTCTTCTACTCTAATGTCTTTTCTATGGGGTCCGAACAGTGAGCTTGCTCAGAACAAAAGAACTGTGCTTCCTACACACAGGGGCCATATCTAGTTCAACTCTGCTTAGGAAACTGACAAGAACAGTAGCTCCGCTTCAGTCCAATACATTGTACTTGCTGGGAACAGATGCGAGTGCTATTTGCAAGGTGTATGGCAATGGGAGAGCAATTGTGACTTTATTACCCGAAAACAACTCTTGCTCATAGGACCAAAAACTGCATGTGATTCAACTCCATTTAGGACTGGGAAACAAACGCTAGCTCGCCTTACAAGAAACACACTCTGCTTTTGAGAAAAGAGCACTCTTCTACTCTACTTTGTTTCCTATAGGGCCAGAACAGTGAGTTTGCTCAGAACAAAAGAACTGTGCTTCCTACAAATACGGCTATATCTAGTACAAATCTGCTTAGGAAACTGACAAGAACAGTAGATCCTCTTCAGTCCAATACACTGTATATGCTGGGAACAGACGCCAGTGCTATTTGCCCTGTGTATGACAATGGGAGCTCAACAGTGACTCTTCTTACCAGAAAACAACTCTTGCTTGTAGGACAAGAAACTGCATGTAATTCAACTCCATTTAGGACTGGGAAACAAACGCTAGCTCTCCTTAAGAGAAACACACTCTGCTTTTGAAAAAAGAGCACTCTTCTGCTCTACTGTGTTTCCTATGGGGTCCGAACAGTGAGCTTGCTCAGAACAAAAGAACTGTGCTTCCTACACACACGGGCCATACCTAGTTCAACTCTGCTTAGGAAACTGACAAGAACGGTACCTCCTCTTCAGTCCAAGACACTGTACTAGCTGGGAACAGACGCGAGTCCTATTTGTACTGTGTATGGAAATAGGAGCGCAATAGTTACTCTTCTTATCAGAAAACACCTCTTCCTAGTAGGACCAGAAACTGCATGGGATTCAACTCCATTTCTGACTGGGGAACAAAAACTAGCTCGCCTTACAAGAAACACACTCTGCTTTTGAGAAAAGAGCACTCTTCTACTCTACTGTGTTTCCTATGGGGTCCGAACATTGAGCTTGCTCAGAACAAAAGAACTGTGCTTCCTACACACAAGGGCCATATCTAGTTCATCTCTGCATAGGAAACTGACAAGAACAGTAGCTCTGATTCAGTCCAATACACTATACTTGCTGGGAACAGACGCGAGTGCTATTTGCCCTGTGTATGGAAATGGGAGCACAATAGTGACTTTCCTTACCAGAAAACAACTCTTGCTCGTAGGACCAGAAACTGCATGGGATTCAACTCCATTTCTGACTGGGAAACAAACACTAGCTCGCCTTACAAGAAACACACTCTGCTTTTGAGAAAAGAGCACTCTTCTACTCTACTGTGTTTCCTATGGGGTCTGAATATTGAGCTTGCTCAGAACAAAAGAACTGTGCTTCCTACACACACGGGCCATATCTAGTTCAACTCTGCTTAGGAATTTGACAAGAACAGTAGCTCCTCTTCAGTCCAATACGCTGTACTTGCTGGGAACAGCCGCGAGTGCTATTGGCACTGTGTATGGCAATGGGAGCGCAATAGTGACTTTCCTTACCAGAAAACAACTCTTGCTCATAGGACCAGAAACTGCATGTGATTCAGCTCCATTTAGGACTGGGAAACAAATGCTAGCTCGCCTTAAAAGAAACACACTCTGCTTTTGAGAAAAGAGCACTCTTCTACTCTACTGTGTTTCCTTTGGGTTCCGAACAGTGAGCTTGCTCAGAACAAAAGAACTGTGCTTCCTACACACACGGACCATATGTAGTTCAACTCTGCTTAGGAAACTGACAAGAACAGTAGCTCCTCTTCAGTCCAATACACTGTACTTGCTGGGAACAGATGCGAGTGCTATTGGCACTGTGTATGGCAATGGGAGCGCAATAGTGACTTTCCTTACCAGAAAACAACTCTTGCTCGTAGGACCAGAAACTGCATGGGATTCAACTCCATTTCTGAGTGGGAAACAAACACTAGCTCGCCTTACAAGAAACACACTCTGCTTTTGAGAAAAGAGCACTCTTCTACTCTACTGTGTTTCCTATAGGGCCAGAACAGTGAGCTTGCTCAGAACAAAAGAACTGTGCTTCATACAAATACTGCCATATCTATTTCAATTCTGCTTAGGAAACTGACAAGAACAGTAGCTCCTGTTCAGTCCAATACACTGTACATGCTGGGAACAGATGCCAGAGCTATTTGCCCTGTGTATGACAATGGGAGCACAATAGTGACTCTTCTTACCAGAAAACAACTCTTGCTCGTAGGACAAGAATCTGCATGTGATTCAACTCCATTTAGGACTGGGAAACAAACGCTAGCTCGCCTAACAAGAAACACTCTCTGCTTTTGAGAAAACAGCACTCTTCTACACTACTGCGTTTCCTATGGGGTCCGAACAGTGAGCTTGCTCAGAACAAAAGAACTGTGCTTCCTACACACAGGGGCCATATCTAGTTCAACTGTGCTTAGGAAACTGACAAGAACGGTAGCTCCACTTCAGTCCAATACACTGTACTTGCTGGGAACAGACGCCAGTGCTATTTGCCCTGTGTATGACAATGGGAGCACAATAGTGACTCTTCTTTCCAGAAAACAACTCTTGCTCGTAGGACCTGAAACTGCATAGGATTCAACTCCATTTCTGACTGGAAAACAAACACTAGCTCGCCTAACAAGAAACACACTCTGCTTTTTAGAAAAGAGCACTCTTCTATTCTTCTGTGTTTCTATATGGTCCGAACAGTGAGCTTGCTCAGAACAAAAGAACTGTGCTCCCTACATACAGGGGCCATATCTAGTTCAACTCTGCTTAGGAAACTGACAAGAACAGTAGCTCCGCTTCAGTCCAATACACTGTACTTCCTGGGAACAGATGCGATTGCTATTTGCACTGTGTATGGAAATGGGAGCGCAATAGTGACTTTCCTTACCAGAAAACAACTCTTGCTCATAGGACCAAAAACTGCATGTGATTCAACTCCATTTAGGACTGGGAAACAAAAGCTAGCTCGCCTTACAAGAAACACACTCTGCTTTTGAGAAAAGAGCACTCTTCTACTCTACTGTGTTTCCTATAGGGCCAGAACAGTGAGTTTGCTCAGAACAAAAGAACTGTGCTTCCTACAAATACGGCTATATCTAGTACAATTCTGCTTAGGAAACTGACAAGAACAGTAGATCCTCTTCAGTCCAATACACTGTATATGCTGGGAACAGACGCCAGTGCTATTTGCCCTGTGTATGACAATGGGAGCACAATAGTGACTCTTCTTACCAGAAAACAACTCTTGCTCGTAGGACAAGAAGCTGCATGAGATTCAACTCCATTTAGGACTGGGAAACAAACGCTAGCTCTCCTTACAAGAAACACACTCTACTTTTGAGAAAAGAGCACTCTTCTACTCTACTGTGTTTCCTATGGGGTCTGAACAGTGAGCTTGCTCAGAACAAAAGAACTGTGCTTCCTACACACAGGGGCCATATCTAGTTCAACTCTGCTTCGGAAACTGACAAGAACAGTAGCTCTGCTTCAGTCCAATACACTGTTCTTGCTGGGAACAGATGCGAGTGCATTTACACAGTATATGGCAATGGGAGCGCAACAGTGACTTTATTACCAGAAAACAACTCTTGCTCGTAGGACCAAAAACTGCATGTGATTCAACTCCATTTAGGACTAGGAAACAAACGCTAGCTCGCCTTACAAGAAACACACTCTGCTTTTGAGAAAAGAGCAGTCGTCTACTCTACTGTGTTTCCTATGGGGTCCGAACATTGAGCTTGCTCAGAACAAAAGAACTGTGCTTCCTACACACACGGGCCATATCTAGTTCATCTCTGCTTAGGAAACTGACAAGAACAGTAGCTCCGCTTCAGTCCAATACACTGTACTTCCTGGGAACAGAGGCTAGTGCTATTTGCCCTGTGTATGGAAATGGGAGCGCAATAGTGACTTTCCTTACCAGAAAACAACTCTTGCTCGTAGGACCAGAAACTGCATGGGATTCAACTTCACTTCTGACTGGGAAACAAACACTAGCTCGCCTTACAAAAAACACACTCTGCTTTTGAGAAAAGAGCGCTCTTCTACTCTACTGTGTTTCCTATGGGGTCCGAACAGTGAGCTTGCTCAGAACAATAGAAATGTGCTTCCTACACACAGGGACCATATCTAGTTCAACTCTGCTTAGGAAACTGACAAGAACAGTAGCTCCGCTTCAGTCCAATACACTGTACTTGCTGGGAACAGATGCGAGTGCTATTTGCAATGTGTATGGCAATGGGAGAGCAATTGTGACTTTATTACCCGAAAACAACTCTTGCTCATAGGACCAGAAACTGCATGGGATTCAACTCCATTTCTGACTGGGAAACAAACACTAGCTCGCCTTATAAGAAACACACTCTGCTTTTGAGAAAAGAGCACTCTTCTACTCTAATGTCTTTTCTATGGGGTCCGAACAGTGAGCTTGCTCAGAACAAAAGAACTGTGCTTCCTACACACAGGGGCCATATCTAGTTCAACTCTGCTTAGGAAACTGACAAGAACAGTAGCTCCGCTTCAGTCCAATACATTGTACTTGCTGGGAACAGATGCGAGTGCTATTTGCAAGGTGTATGGCAATGGGAGAGCAATTGTGACTTTATTACCCGAAAACAACTCTTGCTCATAGGACCAAAAACTGCATGTGATTCAACTCCATTTAGGACTGGGAAACAAACGCTAGCTCGCCTTACAAGAAACACACTCTGCTTTTGAGAAAAGAGCACTCTTCTACTCTACTTTGTTTCCTATAGGGCCAGAACAGTGAGTTTGCTCAGAACAAAAGAACTGTGCTTCCTACAAATACGGCTATATCTAGTACAAATCTGCTTAGGAAACTGACAAGAACAGTAGATCCTCTTCAGTCCAATACACTGTATATGCTGGGAACAGACGCCAGTGCTATTTGCCCTGTGTATGACAATGGGAGCTCAACAGTGACTCTTCTTACCAGAAAACAACTCTTGCTTGTAGGACAAGAAACTGCATGTAATTCAACTCCATTTAGGACTGGGAAACAAACGCTAGCTCTCCTTAAGAGAAACACACTCTGCTTTTGAAAAAAGAGCACTCTTCTGCTCTACTGTGTTTCCTATGGGGTCCGAACAGTGAGCTTGCTCAGAACAAAAGAACTGTGCTTCCTACACACACGGGCCATACCTAGTTCAACTCTGCTTAGGAAACTGACAAGAACGGTACCTCCTCTTCAGTCCAAGACACTGTACTAGCTGGGAACAGACGCGAGTCCTATTTGTACTGTGTATGGAAATAGGAGCGCAATAGTTACTCTTCTTATCAGAAAACACCTCTTCCTAGTAGGACCAGAAACTGCATGGGATTCAACTCCATTTCTGACTGGGGAACAAAAACTAGCTCGCCTTACAAGAAACACACTCTGCTTTTGAGAAAAGAGCACTCTTCTACTCTACTGTGTTTCCTATGGGGTCCGAACATTGAGCTTGCTCAGAACAAAAGAACTGTGCTTCCTACACACAAGGGCCATATCTAGTTCATCTCTGCATAGGAAACTGACAAGAACAGTAGCTCTGATTCAGTCCAATACACTATACTTGCTGGGAACAGACGCGAGTGCTATTTGCCCTGTGTATGGAAATGGGAGCACAATAGTGACTTTCCTTACCAGAAAACAACTCTTGCTCGTAGGACCAGAAACTGCATGGGATTCAACTCCATTTCTGACTGGGAAACAAACACTAGCTCGCCTTACAAGAAACACACTCTGCTTTTGAGAAAAGAGCACTCTTCTACTCTACTGTGTTTCCTATGGGGTCTGAATATTGAGCTTGCTCAGAACAAAAGAACTGTGCTTCCTACACACACGGGCCATATCTAGTTCAACTCTGCTTAGGAATTTGACAAGAACAGTAGCTCCTCTTCAGTCCAATACGCTGTACTTGCTGGGAACAGCCGCGAGTGCTATTGGCACTGTGTATGGCAATGGGAGCGCAATAGTGACTTTCCTTACCAGAAAACAACTCTTGCTCATAGGACCAGAAACTGCATGTGATTCAGCTCCATTTAGGACTGGGAAACAAATGCTAGCTCGCCTTAAAAGAAACACACTCTGCTTTTGAGAAAAGAGCACTCTTCTACTCTACTGTGTTTCCTTTGGGTTCCGAACAGTGAGCTTGCTCAGAACAAAAGAACTGTGCTTCCTACACACACGGACCATATGTAGTTCAACTCTGCTTAGGAAACTGACAAGAACAGTAGCTCCTCTTCAGTCCAATACACTGTACTTGCTGGGAACAGATGCGAGTGCTATTGGCACTGTGTATGGCAATGGGAGCGCAATAGTGACTTTCCTTACCAGAAAACAACTCTTGCTCGTAGGACCAGAAACTGCATGGGATTCAACTCCATTTCTGAGTGGGAAACAAACACTAGCTCGCCTTACAAGAAACACACTCTGCTTTTGAGAAAAGAGCACTCTTCTACTCTACTGTGTTTCCTATAGGGCCAGAACAGTGAGCTTGCTCAGAACAAAAGAACTGTGCTTCATACAAATACTGCCATATCTATTTCAATTCTGCTTAGGAAACTGACAAGAACAGTAGCTCCTGTTCAGTCCAATACACTGTACATGCTGGGAACAGATGCCAGAGCTATTTGCCCTGTGTATGACAATGGGAGCACAATAGTGACTCTTCTTACCAGAAAACAACTCTTGCTCGTAGGACAAGAATCTGCATGTGATTCAACTCCATTTAGGACTGGGAAACAAACGCTAGCTCGCCTAACAAGAAACACTCTCTGCTTTTGAGAAAACAGCACTCTTCTACACTACTGCGTTTCCTATGGGGTCCGAACAGTGAGCTTGCTCAGAACAAAAGAACTGTGCTTCCTACACACAGGGGCCATATCTAGTTCAACTGTGCTTAGGAAACTGACAAGAACGGTAGCTCCACTTCAGTCCAATACACTGTACTTGCTGGGAACAGACGCCAGTGCTATTTGCCCTGTGTATGACAATGGGAGCACAATAGTGACTCTTCTTTCCAGAAAACAACTCTTGCTCGTAGGACCTGAAACTGCATAGGATTCAACTCCATTTCTGACTGGAAAACAAACACTAGCTCGCCTAACAAGAAACACACTCTGCTTTTGAGAAAAGAGCACTCTTCTATTCTTCTGTGTTTCTATATGGTCCGAACAGTGAGCTTGCTCAGAACAAAAGAACTGTGCTCCCTACATACAGGGGCCATATCTAGTTCAACTCTGCTTAGGAAACTGACAAGAACAGTAGCTCCGCTTCAGTCCAATACACTGTACTTCCTGGGAACAGATGCGATTGCTATTTGCACTGTGTATGGAAATGGGAGCGCAATAGTGACTTTCCTTACCAGAAAACAACTCTTGCTCATAGGACCAAAAACTGCATGTGATTCAACTCCATTTAGGACTGGGAAACAAAAGCTAGCTCGCCTTACAAGAAACACACTCTGCTTTTGAGAAAAGAGCACTCTTCTACTCTACTGTGTTTCCTATAGGGCCAGAACAGTGAGTTTGCTCAGAACAAAAGAACTGTGCTTCCTACAAATACGGCTATATCTAGTACAATTCTGCTTAGGAAACTGACAAGAACAGTAGATCCTCTTCAGTCCAATACACTGTATATGCTGGGAACAGACGCCAGTGCTATTTGCCCTGTGTATGACAATGGGAGCACAATAGTGACTCTTCTTACCAGAAAACAACTCTTGCTCGTAGGACAAGAAGCTGCATGAGATTCAACTCCATTTAGGACTGGGAAACAAACGCTAGCTCTCCTTACAAGAAACACACTCTACTTTTGAGAAAAGAGCACTCTTCTACTCTACTGTGTTTCCTATGGGGTCTGAACAGTGAGCTTGCTCAGAACAAAAGAACTGTGCTTCCTACACACAGGGGCCATATCTAGTTCAACTCTGCTTCGGAAACTGACAAGAACAGTAGCTCTGCTTCAGTCCAATACACTGTTCTTGCTGGGAACAGATGCGAGTGCATTTACACTGTATATGGCAATGGGAGCGCAACAGTGACTTTATTACCAGAAAACAACTCTTGCTCGTAGGACCAAAAACTGCATGTGATTCAACTCCATTTAGGACTAGGAAACAAACGCTAGCTCGCCTTACAAGAAACACACTCTGCTTTTGAGAAAAGAGCAGTCGTCTACTCTACTGTGTTTCCTATGGGGTCCGAACATTGAGCTTGCTCAGAACAAAAGAACTGTGCTTCCTACACACACGGGCCATATCTAGTTCATCTCTGCTTAGGAAACTGACAAGAACAGTAGCTCCGCTTCAGTCCAATACACTGTACTTCCTGGGAACAGAGGCTAGTGCTATTTGCCCTGTGTATGGAAATGGGAGCGCAATAGTGACTTTCCTTACCAGAAAACAACTCTTGCTCGTAGGACCAGAAACTGCATGGGATTCAACTTCACTTCTGACTGGGAAACAAACACTAGCTCGCCTTACAAAAAACACACTCTGCTTTTGAGAAAAGAGCGCTCTTCTACTCTACTGTGTTTCCTATGGGGTCCGAACAGTGAGCTTGCTCAGAACAATAGAAATGTGCTTCCTACACACAGGGACCATATCTAGTTCAACTCTGCTTAGGAAACTGACAAGAACAGTAGCTCCGCTTCAGTCCAATACACTGTACTTGCTGGGAACAGATGCGAGTGCTATTTGCAATGTGTATGGCAATGGGAGAGCAATTGTGACTTTATTACCCGAAAACAACTCTTGCTCATAGGACCAGAAACTGCATGGGATTCAACTCCATTTCTGACTGGGAAACAAACACTAGCTCGCCTTATAAGAAACACACTCTGCTTTTGAGAAAAGAGCACTCTTCTACTCTAATGTCTTTTCTATGGGGTCCGAACAGTGAGCTTGCTCAGAACAAAAGAACTGTGCTTCCTACACACAGGGGCCATATCTAGTTCAACTCTGCTTAGGAAACTGACAAGAACAGTAGCTCCACTTCAGTCCAATACACTGTACTTGCTGGGAACAGACGCCAGTGCTATTTGCCCTGTGTATGACAATGGGAGCGCAATAGTGACTCTTCTTACCAGAAAACAACTCTTGCTAGTAGGACCAGAAACTGCATGGGATTCAACTCCATTTCTGACTGAAAAACAAACACTAGCTTGCCTTACAAGAAACACACTCTGCTTTTGAGAAATGAGCACTCTTCTGCTCTACTGTGTTTCCTATGAGGTCCTAACAGTGAGCTTGCTCAGAACAATAGAACTGTGCTTCCTACACACACGGGCCATATCTAGTTCAACTCTGCTTAGGAAACTGACAAGAACGGTAGCTCCTCTTCAGTCCAATACACTGTACTAGCTGGGAAGAGACGCGAGTCCTATTTGTACTGTGTATGGCAATAGGAGCGCAATAGTGACTCTTCTTATCAGAAAACACCTCTTGCTCGTAGGACCAGAAACTGCATGGGATTCAACTCCATTTCTGACTGGGGAACAAACACAAGCTCGCCTTACAAGAAACACACTCTGCTTTTGAGAAAAGAGCACTCTTCTATTCTTCTGTGTTTCTCTATGGTCCGAACAGTGAGCTTGCTCAGAACAAAAGAACTGTGCTCCCTACACACAGGCGCCATATCTAGTTCAACTCTGCTTAGGAAACTGACAAGAACAGTAGCTCTGCTTCAGTCCAATACACTGTACTTGCTGGGAACAGATGCGAGTGCTATTTGCAAGGTGTATGGCAATGGGAGAGCAATTGTGACTTTATTACCTGAAAACAACTCTTGCTCATAGGACCAAAAACTGCATGTGATTCAACTCCATTTAGGACTGGGAAACAAACGCTAGCTCGCCTTACAAGAAACACACTCTGCTTTTGAGAAAAGAGCACTCTTCTACTCTACTTTGTTTCCAATAGGGCCAGAACAGTGAGTTTGCTCAGAACAAAAGAACTGTGCTTCCTACAAATACGGCTATATCTAGTACAAATCTGCTTAGGAAACTGACAAGAACAGTAGATCCTCTTCAGTCCAATACACTGTATATGCTGGGAACAGACGCCAGTGCTATTTGCCCTGTGTATGACAATGGGAGCTCAACAGTGACTCTTCTTACCAGAAAACAACTCTTGCTTGTAGGACAAGAAACTGCATGTAATTCAACTCCATTTAGGACTGGGAAACAAACGCTAGCTCTCCTTAAGAGAAACACACTCTGCTTTTGAAAAAAGAGCACTCTTCTGCTCTACTGTGTTTCCTATGGGGTCCGAACAGTGAGCTTGCTCAGAACAAAAGAACTGTGCTTCCTACACACACGGGCCATACCTAGTTCAACTCTGCTTAGGAAACTGACAAGAACGGTACCTCCTCTTCAGTCCAAGACACTGTACTAGCTGGGAACAGACGCGAGTCCTATTTGTACTGTGTATGGAAATAGGAGCGCAATAGTTACTCTTCTTATCAGAAAACACCTCTTCCTCGTAGGACCAGAAACTGCATGGGATTCAACTCCATTTCTGACTGGGGAACAAAAACTAGCTCGCCTTACAAGAAACACACTCTGCTTTTGAGAAAAGAGCACTCTTCTACTCTACTGTGTTTCCTATGGGGTCCGAACATTGAGCTTGCTCAGAACAAAAGAACTGTGCTTCCTACACACAAGGGCCATATCTAGTTCATCTCTGCATAGGAAACTGACAAGAACAGTAGCTCTGATTCAGTCCAATACACTATACTTGCTGGGAACAGACGCGAGTGCTATTTGCCCTGTGTATGGAAATGGGAGCACAATAGTGACTTTCCTTACCAGAAAACAACTCTTGCTCGTAGGACCAGAAACTGCATGGGATTCAACTCCATTTCTGACTGGGAAACAAACACTAGCTCGCCTTACAAGAAACACACTCTGCTTTTGAGAAAAGAGCACTCTTCTACTCTACTGTGTTTCCTATGGGGTCTGCATATTGAGCTTGCTCAGAACAAAAGAACTGTGCTTCCTACACACACGGGCCATATCTAGTTCAACTCTGCTTAGGAAACTGACAAGAACAGTAGCTCCTCTTCAGTCCAATACGCTGTACTTGCTGGGAACAGCCGCGAGTGCTATTGGCACTGTGTATGGCAATGGGAGCGCAATAGTGACTTTCCTTACCAGAAAACAACTCTTGCTCATAGGACCAGAAACTGCATGTGATTCAGCTCCATTTAGGACTGGGAAACAAATGCTAGCTCGCCTTAAAAGAAACACACTCTGCTTTTGAGAAAAGAGCACTCTTCTACTCTACTGTGTTTCCTTTGGGTTCCGAACAGTGAGCTTGCTCAGAACAAAAGAACTGTGCTTCCTACACACACGGACCATATGTAGTTCAACTCTGCTTAGGAAACTGACAAGAACAGTAGCTCCTCTTCAGTCCAATACACTGTACTTGCTGGGAACAGATGCGAGTGCTATTGGCACTGTGTATGGCAATGGGAGCGCAATAGTGACTTTCTTTACCAGAAAACAACTCTTGCTCGTAGGACCAGAAACTGCATGGGATTCAACTCCATTTCTGACTGGGAAACAAACACTAGCTCGCCTTACAAGAAACACACTCTGCTTTTGAGAAAAGAGCACTCTTCTACTCTACTGTGTTTCCTATAGGGCCAGAACAGTGAGCTTGCTCAGAACAAAAGAACTGTGCTTCATACAAATACTGCCATATCTATTTCAATTCTGCTTAGGAAACTGACAAGAACAGTAGCTCCTGTTCAGTCCAATACACTGTACATGCTGGGAACAGATGCCAGAGCTATTTGCCCTGTGTATGACAATGGGAGCACAATAGTGACTCTTCTTTCCAGAAAACAACTCTTGCTCGTAGGACCTGAAACTGCATAGGATTCAACTCCATTTCTGACTGGAAAACAAACACTAGCTCGCCTAACAAGAAACACACTCTGCTTTTTAGAAAAGAGCACTCTTCTATTCTTCTGTGTTTCTATATGGTCCGAACAGTGAGCTTGCTCAGAACAAAAGAACTGTGCTCCCTACATACAGGGGCCATATCTAGTTCAACTCTGCTTAGGAAACTGACAAGAACAGTAGCTCCGCTTCAGTCCAATACACTGTACTTCCTGGGAACAGATGCGATTGCTATTTGCACTGTGTATGGAAATGGGAGCGCAATAGTGACTTTCCTTACCAGAAAACAACTCTTGCTCATAGGACCAAAAACTGCATGTGATTCAACTCCATTTAGGACTGGGAAACAAAAGCTAGCTCGCCTTACAAGAAACACACTCTGCTTTTGAGAAAAGAGCACTCTTCTACTCTACTGTGTTTCCTATAGGGCCAGAACAGTGAGTTTGCTCAGAACAAAAGAACTGTGCTTCCTACAAATACGGCTATATCTAGTACAATTCTGCTTAGGAAACTGACAAGAACAGTAGATCCTCTTCAGTCCAATACACTGTATATGCTGGGAACAGACGCCAGTGCTATTTGCCCTGTGTATGACAATGGGAGCACAATAGTGACTCTTCTTACCAGAAAACAACTCTTGCTCGTAGGACAAGAAGCTGCATGAGATTCAACTCCATTTAGGACTGGGAAACAAACGCTAGCTCTCCTTACAAGAAACACACTCTACTTTTGAGAAAAGAGCACTCTTCTACTCTACTGTGTTTCCTATGGGGTCTGAACAGTGAGCTTGCTCAGAACAAAAGAACTGTGCTTCCTACACACATGGGCCATATCTAGTTCAACTCTGCTTAGGAAACTGACAAGAAGAGTAGCTCCTCTTCAGTCAATACACTGTATTTGCTGGGAACAAACGCGAGTGCTATTTGCACTGTGTATGGCAAAGGGAGCGCAGTAGTGACTTTCCTACCAGAAAACAACTCTTGCTCGTAGGACCAAAAACTGGATGTGATTCAATTCCATTTAGGACTGGGAAACAAACGCTAGCTCGCCTTACAAGAAAAACACTCTGCTTTTGAGAAAAGAGCACTCTTCTACTCTACTGTTTTTCCTATGGGGTCCGAACAGTGAGCTTGCTCAGAACAAAAGAACTGGGCTTCCTACACACACGGGCCATATCTAGTTCAACTCTGCTTAGGAAACTGACAAGAACAGTAGCTCCTCTTCAGTCCAATACACTGTAATAGCTGGGAACAGACGCGAGTGCTACTTGCACTGTGTATGGCAATAGGAGCACAATAGTGACTCTTCTTATCAGAAAACACTTCTTGCTCATAGGACCAGAAATTGCATGGGATTCAACTCCATTTCTGACTGGGAAACAAACACTAGCTCGCCTTATAAGAAAGACACTCTGCTTTTGAGAAAAGAGCACTCTTCTACTCTACTGTGTTTCCTATGGGGTCCGAACAGTGAGCTTGCTCAGAACAAAAGAACTGTGCTTCCTACACACAGGGGCCATATCTAGTTCAACTCTGCTTAGGAAACTGACAAGAACAGTAGCTCCACTTCAGTCCAATACACTGTACTTGCTGGGAACAGACGCCAGTGCTATTTGCCCTGTGTATGACAATGGGAGCACAATAGTGACTCTTCTTACCAGAAAACAACTCTTGCTCGTAGGACAAGAAACTGCTTGAGATTCAACTCCATTTAGGACTGGGAAACAAACGCTAGCTCTCCTTACAAGAAACACACTCTACTTTTGAGAAAAGAGCACTCTTCTACTCTACTGTGTTTCCTATGGGGTCCGAACAGTGAGCTTGCTCAGAACAAAAGAACTGTGCTTCCTACACACATGGGCCATATCTAGTTAAACTCTCCTTAGGAAACTGACAAGAACAGTAGCTCCTCTTCAGTCCAATACACTGTATTTGCTGGGAACAAACGCGAGTGCTATTTGCACTGTGTATGGCAAAGGGAGCGCAGTAGTGACTTTCCTACCAGAAAACAACTCTTGCTCGTAGGACCAAAAACTGCATGTGATTCAATTCCATTTAGGACTGGGAAACAAACGCTAGCTCGCCTTACAAGAAACACACTCTGCTTTTGAGAAAAGAGCACTCTTCTACTCTACTGTGTTTCCTATGGGGTCCAAATAGTGAGCTTGCTCAGAACAAAAGAACTGTGCTTCCTACACACAGGGGCCATATCTAGTTCAACTCTGCTTAGGAAACTGACAAGAACGGTAGCTCCGCTTCAGTCCAATACACTGTACTTGCTGGGAACAGACACGAGTGCTATTTGCACTGTGTATGTAAATGGGAGCACAATAGTGACTTTCCTTACCAGAAAACAACTCTTGGTCGTAGGACAAAAAAACTGCATGTGATTCAACTCCATTTAGGACTGGGAAACAAACGCTATCTCGCCTTACAAAAACCACACTCTGCTTTTGAGAAAAGAGCACTCTTCTACTCTACTGTGTTTTCTAGGGGGTCTGAACAGTGAGCTTGCTCAGAACAAAAGAACTGTGCTTCCTACACACACGGGCAATATCTAGTTCAACTCTGCTTAGGAAACTGACAAGAACAGTAGCTCCGCTTCAGTCCAATACACTGTACTTGTTGGGAACAGACGCGAATGCTATTTGCACTGAGTATGGAAATGGGAGCGCAATAGTGACTTTCCTTATCAGAAAACAACTCTTGCTCGTAGGACCAAAAACTGCAAGTGATTCAACTCCGTTTAGGACTGGGAAACAAATTCTAGCTCGCCTTACAAGAAACACACTCTGCTTTTGAGAAAAGAGCACTCTTCTACTCTACTGTGTTTCCTATAGGGCCAGAACAGTGAGCTTGCTCAGAACAAAGAACTGTGCTTCATACAAATACTGCCATATCTAGTTCAATTCTGCTTAGGAAACTGAAAAGAACAGTAGCTCCTGTTCAGTGCAATACACTGTACATTCTGGGAACAGACACCAGTGCTATTTGCCCTGTGTATGACAATGGGAGCGCAATAGTGACTCTTCTTACCAGAAAACAACTCTTGCTCGTAGGACAAGAAGCTGCATGTGATTCAACTCCATTTAGGACTGGGAAACAAACGCTAGCTCGCCTTACAAGAAACACACTCTGCTTTTGAGAAAAGAGCACTCTTCTACTCGACTATGTATCCTATGGGGTCCGAACAGTGAGCTTGCTCAGAACAAAAGAACTGGGCTTCCTACACACACGGGCCATATCTAGTTCAACTCTGCTTAGGAAACTGACAAGAACAGTATCTTCTCTTCAGTCCAATACACTGTACTTGCTGGGAACATATGCGAGTGCTATTTACACTGTGTATGGCAATGGGAGTGCAACAGTGACTTTATTACCAGAAAACAACTATTGCTCGTAGGACAAGAATCTGCATGAGATTCAACTCCATTTAGGACTGGGAAACAAACGCTAGCTCGCCTTACAAGAAAGAAACTCTGATTTTGATAAAAGAGCACTCTTCTACTCTACTTTTTTTCCTATGGGGTCCGAAGAGTGAGCTTGCTCAGAACAAAAGAACTGTGCTTCCTACACACACGGGCCATATCTAGTTCAACTCTGCTTAGGAAACTGACAAGAACGGTAGCTCCTCTTCAGTCCAATACACTGTAATAGCTGGGATCAGACGCGAGTGCTACTTGCACTGTGTATGGCAATAGGAGCACAATAGTGACTCTTCTTATCAGAAAAAACTTTTTGCTCATAGGACCAGAAATTGCAAGGGATTCAACTCCATTTCTGACTGGGAAACAAACACTAGCTCGCCTTATAAGAAACACACTCTGCTTTTGAGAAAAGAGCACTCTTCTACTCTAATGTCTTTTCTATGGGGTCCGAACAGTGAGCTTGCTCAGAACAAAAGAACTGTGCTCCCTACACACAGGGGCCATATCTAGTTCAACTCTGCTTAGGAAACTGACAAGAACAGTAGCTCCGCTTCAGTCCAATACACTGTACTTGCTGGGAACAGACGCGAGTGCTATTTGCACTGAGTATGGCAAAAGGAGCGCAGTAGTGACTTTCCTTACCAGAAAACAACTCTTGCTCGTAGGACCAAAAACTGCATGTGATTCAACTCCGTTTAGGACTGGGAAACAAATGCTAGCTCGCCTTAAAAGAAACACACTCTGCTTTTGAGAAAAGAGCACTCTTCTACTCTACTGTGTTTCCTATAGGGCCAGAAAAGTGAGCTTGCTCAGAACAAAAGAACTGTGCTTCCTACACACACGGGCCATATCTAGTTCAACTCTGCTAAGAAACTGACAAGAACAGTAGCTCCTCTTCAGTCCAATACACTGTACTTGCTGGGAACAGACGCGAGTGCTATTTGCACTGTGTATGGCAATGGGAGCGCAATAGTGACTCTTCTTACCAGAAAACAACTCTTGCTCGTAGGACCAGAAACTGCATGGGATTCAACTCCATTTCTGACTGAAAAACAAACACTAGCTTGCCTTACAAGAAACACACTCTGCTTTTGAGAAATGAGCACTCTTCTGCTCTACTGTTTTTCCTATGGGGTCCTAACAGTGAGCTTGCTCAAAACAATAGAACTGTGCTTCCTACACACACGGGCCATATCTCGTTGATCTCTGCTTAGGAAACTGACAAGAACAGTAGCTCCTCTTCAGTCCAATACACTGTACTTGCTGGGAACAGACGCGAGTGCTATTTGCACTGTGTATGTAAATGGGAGCGCAATAGTGACTTTCCTTACCAGAAAACACTTCTTGCTCGTAGGACAAGAAACTGCATAGGATTCAACTCCATTTCTGACTGGGAAACAAACACTAGCTCGCCTTACAAGAAACACACTCTGCTTTTGAGAAAAGAGCACTCTTCTACTCTACTGTGTTCCCTATAAGGCCAGAACAGTGAGCTTGCTCAGAACAAAAGAACTGTGCTTCATACAAATACTGCCATATCTAGTTCAATTCTGCTTAGGAAACTGACAAGAACAGTAGCTCCTGTTCAGTCCAATACACTGTACATGCTGGGAACAGACGCTAAAGCTATTTCCCCTTTGTATGACAATGGGAGCGCAATAGTGACTCTTCTTACCAGAAAACTCTTGCTCGTAGGACAAGAATCTGCATGTGATTCAACTCCATTTAGGACTGGGAAACAAACGTTAGCTCGCCTAACAAGAAACACACTCTGATTTTGAGAAAAGAGCACACTTCTACTCTACTGTGTTTCCTATTGGGTCCAAACAGTGAGCTTGCTCAGAACAAAAGAACTGTGCTTCCTACACACACGGGCCATATCTAGTTCAACTCTCCATAAGAAACTGACAAGAACAGTAGCTCCTCTTCAGTCCAATACACTGTACTAGCTGGGAACAGACGCGAGTGCTATTTGCCCTGTGTTTGGCAATAGGAGCACAATAGTGACTTTTCTTATCAGAAAACAACTCTTACTCATAGGACAAGAAACTGCATGGGATTCAACTCCATTGCTGACTGGGAAAAAATTACTAGCTTGCCTTACAAGAAACACACTCTGCTTTTGAGAAAAGAGCACTCTTCCACTCTACTGTGTTTCCTATGGGGTCCGAATAGTGAGCTTGCTCAGAACAAAAGAACTGTGCTTCCTACACACAGGGGCCATATCTAGTTCAACTCTGCTTCGGAAACTGACAAGAACAGTAGCTCCGCTTCAGTCCAATACACTGTTCTTGCTGGGAACAGATGCGAGTGCATTTACACTGTGTATGGCAATGGGAGCGCAACAGTGACTTTATTACCAGAAAACAACTCTTGCTCGTAGGACCAAAAACTGCATGTGATTCAACTCCATTTAGGACGGGGAAACAAACGCTAGCTCACCTTACAAGAAACACACTCTGCTTTTGAGAAAAGAGCAGTCGTCTACTCTACTGTGTTTCCTATGGGGTCCGAACATTGAGCTTGCTCAGAACAAAAGAACTGTGCTTCCTACACACACGGGCCATATCTAGTTCATCTCTGCTTAGGAAACTGACAAGAACAGTAGCTCCGCTTCAGTCCAATACACTGTACTTGCTGGGAACAGATGCGAGTGCTATTTGCAATGTGTATGGCAATGGGAGAGCAATTGTGACTTTATTACCCGAAAACAACTCTTGCTCATAGGACCAGAAACTGCATGGGATTCAACTCCATTTCTGACTGGGAAACAAACACTAGCTCGCCTTATAAGAAACACACTCTGCTTTTGAAAAAAGAGCACTCTTCTACTCTAATGTCTTTTCTATGGGGTCCGAACAGTGAGCTTGCTCAGAACAAAAGAAATGTGCTTCCTACACACAGGGGCCATATCTAGTTCAACTCTGCTTAGGAAACTGACAAGAACAGTAGCTCCACTTCAGTCCAATACACTGTACTTGCTGGGAACAGACGCCAGTGCTATTTGCCCTGTGTATGACAATGGGAGCGCAATAGTGACTCTTCTTACCAGAAAACAACTCTTGCTCTTAGGACCAGAAACTGCATGGGATTCAACTCCATTTCTGACTGAAAAACAAACACTAGCTTGCCTTACAAGAAACACACTCTGCTTTTGAGAAATGAGCACTCTTCTGCTCTACTGTGTTTCCTATGAGTTCCTAACAGTGAGCTTGCTCAGAACAATAGAACTGTGCTTCCTACACACACGGGCCATATCTAGTTCAACTCTGCTTAGGAAACTGACAAGAACGGTAGCTCCTCTTCAGTCCAATACACTGTACTAGCTGGGAAGAGACGCGAGTCCTATTTGTACTGTGTATGGCAATAGGAGCGCAATAGTGACTCTTCTTATCAGAAAACACCTCTTGCTCGTAGGACCAGAAACTGCATGGGATTCAACTCCATTTCTGACTGGGGAACAAAAACAAGCTCGCCTTACAAGAAACACACTCTGCTTTTGAGAAAAGAGCACTCTTCTATTCTTCTGTGTTTCTCTATGGTCCGAACAGTGAGCTTGCTCAGAACAAAAGAACTGTGCTCCCTACACACAGGCGCCATATCTAGTTCAACTCTGCTTAGGAAACTGACAAGAACAGTAGCTCCGCTTCAGTCCAATACACTGTACTTCCTGGGAACAGATGCGATTGCTATTTGCCCTGTGTATGGAAATGGGAGTGCAATAGTGACTTTCCTTATCAGAAAACAACTCTTGCTCATAGGACCAAAAACTGCATGTGATTCAACTCCATTTAGGACTGGGAAACAAACGCTAGCTCGCCTTACAAGAAACACACTCTGCTTTTGAGAAAAGAGCACTCTTCTACTCTACTTTGTTTCCTATAGGGCCAGAACAGTGAGTTTGCTCAGAACAAAAGAACTGTGCTTCCTACAAATACGGCTATATCTAGTACAAATCTGCTTAGGAAACTGACAAGAACAGTAGATCCTCTTCAGTCCAATACACTGTATATGCTGGGAACAGACGCCAGTGCTATTTGCCCTGTGTATGACAATGGGAGCTCAACAGTGACTCTTCTTACCAGAAAACAACTCTTGCTTGTAGGACAAGAAACTGCATGTAATTCAACTCCATTTAGGACTGGGAAACAAACGCTAGCTCTCCTTACGAGAAACACACTCTGCTTTTGAAAAAAGAGCACTCTTCTGCTCTACTGTGTTTCCTATGGGGTCCGAACAGTGAGCTTGCTCAGAACAAAAGAACTGTGCTTCCTACACACACGGGCCATACCTAGTTCAACTCTGCTTAGGAAACTGACAAGAACGGTACCTCCTCTTCAGTCCAAGACACTGTACTAGCTGGGAACAGACGCGAGTCCTATTTGTACTGTGTATGGAAATAGGAGCGCAATAGTTACTCTTCTTATCAGAAAACACCTCTTCCTCGTAGGACCAGAAACTGCATGGGATTCAACTCCATTTCTGACTGGGGAACAAAAACTAGCTCGCCTTACAAGAAACACACTCTGCTTTTGAGAAAAGAGCACTCTTCTACTCTACTGTGTTTCCTATGGGGTCCGAACATTGAGCTTGCTCAGAACAAAAGAACTGTGCTTCCTACACACAAGGGCCATATCTAGTTCATCTCTGCATAGGAAACTGACAAGAACAGTAGCTCTGATTCAGTCCAATACACTATACTTGCTGGGAACAGACGCGAGTGCTATTTGCCCTGTGTATGGAAATGGGAGCACAATAGTGACTTTCCTTACCAGAAAACAACTCTTGCTCGTAGGACCAGAAACTGCATGGGATTCAACTCCATTTCTGACTGGGAAACAAACACTAGCTCGCCTTACAAGAAACACACTCTGCTTTTGAGAAAAGAGCACTCTTCTACTCTACTGTGTTTCCTATGGGGTCCGAACAGTGAGCTTGCTCAGAACAAAAGAAATGTGCTTCCTGCACACAGGGGCCATATCTAGTTCAACTCTGCTTAGGAAACTGACAAGAACAGTAGCTCCGCTTCAGTCCAATACACTGTACTTGCTGGGAACAGATGCGAGTGCTATTTGCACTGTGTATGTCAATGGGAGCGCAATTGTGACTTTATTACCCGAAAAAGCTCTTGCTCATAGGACCAGAAACTGCATGGGATTCAACTCCATTTCTGACTGGGAAACAAACACTAGCTCGCCTTATAAGAAACACACTCTGCTTTTGAGAAAAGAGCACTCTTCTACTCTAATGTCTTTTCTATGGGGTCTGAACAGTGAGCTTGCTCAGAACAAAAGAACTGTGCTTCCTACACACAGGGGCCATATCTAGTTCAACTCTGCTTAGGAAACTGACAAGAACAGTAGCTCCACTTCAGTCCAATACACTGTACTTCCTGGGAACAGACGCCAGTGCTATTTGCCCTGTGTAGGACAATGGGAGCGCAATAGTGACTCTTCTTACCAGAAAACTCTTGCTCGTAGGACAAGA
Source organism: Peromyscus eremicus (assembly GCF_949786415.1). Taxonomy (NCBI): domain Eukaryota; kingdom Metazoa; phylum Chordata; class Mammalia; order Rodentia; family Cricetidae; genus Peromyscus; species Peromyscus eremicus. The sequence continues at coordinate 69,720 of NW_026735533.1, read as the reverse complement.
ATCTGCATGTGATTCAACTCCATTTAGGACTGGGAAACAAACGCTAGCTCGCCTAACAAGAAACACACTCTGATTTTGAGAAAAGAGCACTCTTCTACTCTACTGTGTTTCCTATTGGGTCCGAACAGTGAGCTTGCTCAGAACAAAAGAACTGTGCTTCCTACACACACGGGCCATATCTAGTTCAACTCTCCTTAGGAAACTGACAAGAATGGTAGCTCCTCTTCAGTCCAATACACTGTACTAGCTGGGAAGAGACGCGAGTCCTATTTTTACTGTGTATATCAATAGGAGCGCAATAGTGACTCTTCTTATCAGAAAACACCTCTTGCTCGTAGGACCAGAAACTGCATGGGATTCAACTCCATTTCTGACTGGGGAACAAACACTAGCTCGCCTTACAAGAAACACACTCTGCTTTTGAGAAAGGGGCACTCTTCTATTCTTCTGTGTTTCTATATGGTCCGAACAGTGAGCTTGCTCAGAACAAAAGAACTGTGCTCCCTACACACAGGGGCCATATCTAGTTCAACTCTGCTTAGGAAACTGACAAGAACAGTAGATCCTCTTCAGTCCAATACACTGTTTATGCTGGGAACAGACGCCAGTGCTATTTGCCCTGAGTATGACAATGGGAGCTCAATAGTGACTCTTCTTACCAGAAAACAACTCTTGCTCTTAGGACCAAAACCTGCATGTGATTCAACTTCATTTAGGACTGGGAAACAAACGCCAGCTCGCCTTACAAGAAACACACTCTGCTTTTGAGAAAAGAGCAGTCTTCTATTCTACTGTGGTTCATATGGGGTCCGAACATTGAGCTTGCTCAGAACAAAAGAACTGGGCTTCCTACACACACGGGACATATCTAGTTCAACTCTGCTTAGGAAACTGACAAGAACAGTAGCTCCTCTTCAGTCCAATACACTGTACTTGCTGGGAACAGACGCGAGTGCTATTTGCACTGTGTATGGCAATGGGAGCACAATAGTGACTTTGATTACGAGAAAACAACTCTTGCTCGTAGGACCAAAAACTGCATGTGATTCAACTCCATTTAGGACTGGGAAACAAACGCTAGCTCTCCTTACAAGAAACACACTCTGCTTTTGAGAAAAGAGCAGTCTTCTATTCTACTGTGGTTCATATGGGGTCCGAACTTTGAGCTTACTCAGAACAAAAGAACTGTGTATCCTTCACACACGGAACATATCTAGTTCAACTCTGCTTAGGAAACTGACAAGAACAGTAGCTCCTCTTCAGTCCAATACACTGTACTTGCTGGGAACAGACGCCAGTGCTATTTGCACTGTGTATGGCAATGGGAGCACAATAGTGACTTTGCTTATGAGTAAACATCTCTTGCTCGTAGGACCAAAAACTGCATGAGATTCAACTCCATTTAGGACTGGGAAACAAACGCTAGCTTGCCTTACAAGAAACACACTCTGCTTTTGAGAAAAGAGCAGTCTTCTATTTCACTGTGGTTCATATGGTGTCCGAACAATGAGCTTGCTGAGAACAAAAGAACTGTGCTTCCTACACACATGGGCCATATCTAGTTCAACTCTGCTTAGGAAAGTGACAAGAACAGTAGCTCCTCTTCAGTTCAATACACTGTTCTTGCTGGGAACAGACGTGAGTGCTATTTGCACTGTGTATGGCAAAGGGAGCGCAATAGTGACTTTCCTTACCAGAAAACAACTCTTGCACATAGGACCAAAAACTGCATGTGATTCAACTCCATTTAGGACTGGGAAACAAACGCTAGCTCTCCTTACAAGAAACACACTCTGCTTTTGAGAAAAGAGCAGTCTTCTACTCTACTGTGTTTCCTATAGGGCCAGAACAGTGAGCTTGCTCAGAACAAAAGAACTGTGCTTCATACAAATACAGCCATATCTAGTTCAATTCTGCTTAGGAAACTGAAAAGAACAGTAGATCCTCTTCAGTCCAATACACTGTACATGCTGGGAACAGACGACAGTGCTATTTGCCCTGTGTATGACAATGGGATCGCAATAGTGACTCTTCTTACCAGAAAACAACTCTTGCTCGTAGGACAATAAACTGCATGTGTTTCAACTCCATTTAGGACTGGAAAACAAACGCTAGCTCGCCTTACAAGAAACACACTCTGCTTTTGAGAAAAGAGCACTCTTCTACTCGACTGTTTTTCCTATGGTGTCTGAACAGTGAGCTTGGTCAGAAAAAAAGAACTGTGTTTTCTACACACAGGGGCCATATCTAGTTCAACTCTGCTTAGGAAACTGACAAGAACAGTATCTCCGCTTCAGTCCAATACACTGTACTTGCTGGGAACAGATGCGAGTGCTATTTGCACTGTGTATGGAAATGGGAGCGCAATAGTGACTTTCCTTACCATAAAACAACTCTTGCTGGTAGGACCAGAAACTGCATGGGATTCAACTCCATTTAGGACTGGGAAACAAACGCTAGCTCGCCTTACAAGAAACAGACTCTGATTTTGAGAAAAGAGCACTCTTCTACTCTACTGTGTTTCCTATGTGGTCCGAACAGTGAGTTTGCTCAGAACAAAAGAACTGTGCTTCCTACAAATACGGCCATATCTAGTTCAATTCTGCTTAGGAAACTGACAAGAACAGTAGATCCTCTTCAGTCCAATACACTGTACATGCTGGGAACAGACGCCAGTGCTATTTGCCCTGTGTCTAACAATGGGAGCGCAATAGTGACTTTCCTTACTAGAAAACAACTCTTGCTCGTAGTACTAAAAACAGGATGTGATTCAACTCCATTTAGTACTGGGAAACAAACGCTAGATTGCCTTACAAGACACACACTCTTCTTTTGAGAAAAGAGCACTCTTCTGCTCTACTGTGTTTCCTATGTGGTCTGAACAGTGAGCTTGCTCAGAACAAAAGAACTGTGCTTCCTACACACACGGGCCATATCTAGTTCAACTCTGCTTAGGAAACTGACAAGAACGGTAGATCCTCTTCAGTCCAATACACTGTACTAGCTGGAACAGACGAGAGTCCTATTTGTACTGTGTATAGAAAAAAGAGCGCAATAGTGACTCTTCTTATCATAAAACACCTCTTCCTCGTAGGAACAAAAACTGCATGGGATTCAACTCCATTTAGGACTGGGAAACAAACGCTAGCTCTCCTTACAAGAAACACACTCTGTTTTTGAGAAAAGAGCATTCTTCTCTTCTACTGTGGTTCATATGGGGTCTGAACATTGAGCTTAATTAGAACAAAAGAACTGTGCTTCCTACACACACGGGACATATCTAGTTTAACTCTGCTTAGGACACTGACAAGAACAGTAGCTCCTCTTCAGTCCAATACACTGTACTTGCTGGGAACAGACGCGAGTGCTATTTGCACTGTATATGGCAATGGGAGTGTAATAGTGACTCTTCTTACCAGAAAACAACTCTTGCTCGTAGGACAAGAAACTGCATGTGATTCAACTCCATTTAGGACTGGGAAACAAATGCTAGCTCGCCTTACAAGAAACACACTCTGCTTTTGAGAAAAGAGCACTCTTCTACTCTTCTGTGTTTCCTATGTGGTCCGAACAGTGAGCTTACTCAGAACAAAAGAACTGTGCTTCCTACAAATACGGCCATATCTAGTTCAATTCTGCTTAGGAAACTGACAAGAACAGTAGCTCTTCTTCAGTCCAATACACTGTACTTGCTGGGAACAGACGCGAGTGCTATTTATACTGTATATGGCAATGGGAGCACGATAGTGACTCTTCTTACCAGAAAACAACTCTTGCTCGTAGGACAAGAAACTGCATGTGATTCAACTCCATTTAGGACTGGGAAACAAATGCTAGCTCGCCTTACAAGAAACACACTCTGCTTTTGAGAAAAGAGCACTCTTCTACTCTTCTGTGTTTCCTATGTGGTCCGAACAGTGAGCTTGCTCAGAACAAAAGAACTGTGCTTCCTACACACAGGGGCCATATCTAGTTCAACTCTGCTTAGCAAACTGACAAGAACAGTAGCTCTGCTTCAGTCCAATACACTGTACTTGCTGGGAACAGATGCGAGTGCTATTTGCACTGTGTATGGAAATGGGAGCACAATAGTGACTTTCCTTACCAGAAAACAACTCTTGCACATAGGACCAAAAACTGCATGTGATTCAACTCCATTTAGGACTGGAAAACAAACGCTAGCTCGCCTTACAAGAAACACACTCTGCTTTTGAGAAAAGAGCACTCTTCTACTCTACTGTGTCTTCTATAGGGACAGAACAGTGAATTTGCTCAGAACAAAAGAACTGTGCTTCCTACAAATACAGCCATATCTAGTTCAATTCTGCTTAGGAAACTGACAAGAACAGTAGCTCCTCTTCAGTCCAAAACACTGTACTAGCTGGGAACAGACGCGAGTGCTATTTGCCCTGTGTATGGCAATAGGAGCACAATAGTGACTCTTCTTATGAGAAAACAACTCTTACTCATAGGACAAGAAACTGCATGGGATTCAACTCCATTTCTGACTGGGAAACAAACACTAGCTCGCCTTACAAGAAACACACTCTGCTTTTGAGAAAAGAGCACTCTTCTACTCTACTGTGTTTCCTATGGGGTCCAAATAGTGAGCTTGCTCAGAACAAAAGAACTGTGCTTCCTACACACAGGGGCCATAACTAGTTCAACTCTCCTTCGGAAACTGACAAGAACAGTAGCTCCGCTTCAGTCCAATACACTGTACTTGCTGGGAACAGATGCGAGTGCTATTTACACTGTATATGGCAACAGGAGTGCAACAGTGACTTTATTACCAGAAAACAACTCTTGCTCGTAGGACCAAAAACTGCATGTGATTCAACTCCATTTAGGACTGGGAAACAAACGCTAGCTCACCTTACAAGAAACACACTCTGCTTTTGAGAAAAGAGCAGTCTTCTACTCTACTGTGTTTCCTATGGGGTCCGAATATTGAGCTTGCTCAGAACAAAAGAACTGTGCTTCCTACACACACGGGCCATATCTAGTTCAACTCTGCTTAGGAAACTGACAAGAACAGTAGCTCCTCTTCAGTCCAATATGCTGTACTTGCTGGGAACAGCCGCGAGGGCTATTGGCACTGTGTATGGCAATGGGAGCGCAATAGTGACTTTCCTTACCAGAAAACAACTCTTGCTCATAGGACCAGAAACTGCATGTGATTCAGCTCCATTTAGGACTGGGAAACAAATGCTAGCTCGCCTTACAAGAAACACACTCTGCTTTTGAGAAAAGAGCACTCTTCTACTCTACAGTGTTTCCTTTGGGTTCCGAACAGTGAGCTTGCTCAGAACAAAAGAACTGTGCTTCCTACACACACGGACCATATGTAGTTCAACTCTGCTTAGGAAACTGACAAGAACAGTAGCTCCTCTTCAGTCCAATACACTGTACTTGCTGGGAACAGATGCGAGTGCTATTGGCACTGTGTATGGCAATGGGAGCGCAATAGTGACTTTCCTTACCAGAAAACAACTCTTGCTTGTAGGACCAGAAACTGCATGGGATTCAACTCCATTTCTGACTGGGAAACAAACACTAGCTCGCCTTACAAGAAACACACTCTGCTTTTGAGAAAAGAGCACTCTTCTACTCTACTGTGTTTCCTATAGGGCCAGAACAGTGAGCTTGCTCAGAACAAAAGAACTGTGCTTCATACAAATACTGCCATATCTATTTCAATTCTGCTTAGGAAACTGACAAGAACAGTAGCTCCTGTTCAGTCCAATACACTGTACATGCTGGGAACAGATGCCAGAGCTATTTGCCCTGTGTATGACAATGGGAGCACAATAGTGACTCTTCTTACCAGAAAACAACTCTTGCTCGTAGGACAAGAATCTGCATGTGATTCAACTCCATTTAGGACTGGGAAACAAACGCTAGCTCGCCTAACAAGAAACACTCTCTGCTTTTGAGAAAACAGCACTCTTCTACTCTACTGTGTTTCCTATGGGGTCCGAACAGTGAGCTTGCTCAGAACAAAAGAACTGTGCTTCCTACACACAGGGGCCATATCTAGTTCAACTCTGCTTAGGAAACTGACAAGAACGGTAGCTCCACTTCAGTCCAATACACTGTACTTGCTGGGAACAGACGCCAGTGCTATTTGCCCTGTGTATGACAATGGGAGCACAATAGTGACTCTTCTTTCCAGAAAACAACTCTTGCTCGTAGGACCTGAAACTGCATAGGATTCAACTCCATTTCTGACTGGAAAACAAACACTAGCTCGCCTAACAAGAAACACACTCTGCTTTTGAGAAAAGAGCACTCTTCTATTCTTCTGTGTTTCTATATGGTCCGAACAGTGAGCTTGCTCAGAACAAAAGAACTGTGCTCCCTACATACAGGGGCCATATCTAGTTCAACTCTGCTTAGGAAACTGACAAGAACAGTAGCTCCGCTTCAGTCCAATACACTGTACTTCCTGAGAACAGATGCGATTGCTATTTGCACTGTGTATGGAAATGGGAGCGCAATAGTGACTTTCCTTACCAGAAAACAACTCTTGCTCATAGGACCAAAAACTGCATGTGATTCAACTCCATTTAGGACTGGGAAACAAAAGCTAGCTCGCCTTACAAGAAACACACTCTGCTTTTGAGAAAAGAGCACTCTTCTACTCTACTGTGTTTCCTATAGGGCCAGAACAGTGAGTTTGCTCAGAACAAAAGAACTGTGCTTCCTACAAATACGGCTATATCTAGTACAATTCTGCTTAGGAAACTGACAAGAACAGTAGATCCTCTTCAGTCCAATACACTGTATATGCTGGGAACAGACGCCAGTGCTATTTGCCCTGTGTATGACAATGGGAGCACAATAGTGACTCTTCTTACCAGAAAACAACTCTTGCTCGTAGGACAAGAAGCTGCATGAGATTCAACTCCATTTAGGACTGGGAAACAAACGCTAGCTCTCCTTACAAGAAACACACTCTACTTTTGAGAAAAGAGCATTCTTCTACTCTACTGTGTTTCCTATGGGGTCTGAACAGTGAGCTTGCTCAGAACAAAAGAACTGGGCTTCCTACACACACGGGCCATATCTAGTTCAACTCTGCTTAGGAAATTACCAAGAAAGATAGCTCCTCTTCAGTCCAACACACTGTAATAGCTGAGAACAGACGCGAGTGCTACTTGCACTGTGTACGGCAATAGGAGCACAATAGTGACTCTTCTTATCAGAAAACACTTCTTGCTCATAGGACCAGAAATTGCATGGGATTCAACTCCATTTCTGACTGGGAAACAAACACTAGCTCGCCTTATAAGAAACACACTCTGCTTTTGAGAAAAGAGCACTCTTCTACTCTAATGTCTTTTCTATGGGGTCCGAACAGTGAGCTTGCTCAGAACAAAAGAACTGTGCTTCCTACACACAGGGGCCATATCTAGTTCAACTCTGCTTAGGAAACTGACAAGAACAGTAGCTCCACTTCAGTCCAATACACTGTACTTGCTGGGAACAGACGCCAGTGCTATTTGCCCTGTGTATGACAATGGGAGCGCAATAGTGACTCTTCTTACCAGAAAACAACTCTTGCTCGTAGGACAAGAAACTGCTTGAGATTCAACTCCATTTAGGACTGGGAAACAAACGCTAGCTCTCCTTACAAGAAACACACTCTACTTTTGAGAAAAGAGCACTCTTCTACTCTACTGTGTTTCCTATGGGGTCCGAACAGTGAGCTTGCTCAGAACAAAAGAACTGTGCTTCCTACACACATGGGCCATATCTAGTTAAACTCTGCTTAGGAAACTGACAAGAACAGTAGCTCCTCTTCAGTCCAATACACTGTATTTGCTGGGAACAAACGCGAGTGCTATTTGCACTGTGTATGGCAAAGGGAGCGCAGTAGTGACTTTCCTACCAGAAAACAACTCTTGCTCGTAGGACCAAAAACTGCATGTGATTCAATTCCATTTAGGACTGGGAAACAAACGCTAGCTCGCCTTACAAGAAACACACTCTGCTTTTGAGAAAAGAGCACTCTTCCACTCTACTGTGTTTCCTATGGGGTCCGAATAGTGAGCTTGCTCAGAACAAAAGAACTGTGCTTCCTACACACAGGGGCCATATCTAGTTCAACTCTGCTTAGCAAACTGACAAGAACAGTAGCTCCGCTTCAGTCCAATACACTGTACTTGCTGGGAACAGACACGAGTGCTATTTGCACTGTGTATGTAAATGGGAGCACAATAGTGACTTTCCTTACCAGAAAACAACTCTTGGTCGTAGGACAAAAAAACTGCATGTGATTCAACTCCATTTAGGACTGGGAAACAAACGCTATCTCGCCTTACAAAAACCACACTCTGCTTTTGAGAAAAGAGCACTCTTCTACTCTACTGTGTTTTCTAGGGGGTCTGAACAGTGAGCTTGCTCAGAACAAAAGAACTGTGCTTCCTACACACACGGGCAATATCTAGTTCAACTCTGCTTAGGAAACTGACAAGAACAGTAGCTCTGCTTCAGTCCAATACACTGTAATAGCTGAGAACAGACGCGAGTGCTACTTGCACTGTGTATGGCAATAGGAGCACAATAGTGATTCTTCTTATCAGAAAACACTTCTTGCTCATAGGACCAGAAATTGCATGGGATTCAACTCCATTTCTGACTGGGAAACAAACACTAGCTCGCCTTATAAGAAACACACTCTGCTTTTGAGAAAAGAGCACTCTTCTACTCTAATGTCTTTTCTATGGGGTCCGAACAGTGAGCTTGCTCCAAACAAAAGAACTGTGCTTCCTATACACATGGGCCATATCTAGTTCAACTCTGCTTAGGAAACTGACAAGAACAGTAGCTCCTCTTCAGTCCAATACACTGTACTTGTTGGGAACAGACGCGAATGCTATTTGCACTGAGTATGGAAATGGGAGCGCAATAGTGACTTTCCTTATCAGAAAACAACTCTTGCTCGTAGGACCAAAAACTGCAAGTGATTCAACTCCGTTTAGGACTGGGAAACAAATGCTAGCTCGCCTTACAAGAAACACACTCTGCTTTTGAGAAAAGAGCACTCTTCTACTCGACTATGTATCCTATGGGGTCCGAACAGTGAGCTTGCTCAGAACAAAAGAACTGGGCTTCCTACACACACGGGCCATATCTAGTTCAACTCTGCTTAGGAAACTGACAAGAACAGTATCTTCTCTTCAGTCCAATACACTGTACTTGCTGGGAACATATGCGAGTGCTATTTACACTGTGTATGGCAATGGGAGTGCAACAGTGACTTTATTACCAGAAAACAACTATTGCTCGTAGGACAAGAATCTGCATGAGATTCAACTCCATTTAGGACTGGGAAACAAACGCTAGCTCGCCTTACAAGAAAGAAACTCTGATTTTGATAAAAGAGCACTCTTCTACTCTACTTTTTTTCCTATGGGGTCCGAAGAGTGAGCTTGCTCAGAACAAAAGAACTGGGCTTCCTACACACACGGGCCATATCTAGTTAAACTCTGCTTAGGAAACTGACAAGAACGGTAGCTCCTCTTCAGTCCAATACACTGTAATAGCTAGGAACAGACGCGAGTGCTACTTGCACTGTGTATGGCAATAGGAGCACAATAGTGACTCCTCTTATCAGAAAACACTTTTTGCTCATAGGACCAGAAATTGCATGGGATTCAACTCCATTTCTGACTGGGAAACAAACACTAGCTCGCCTTATAAGAAACACACTCTGCTTTTGAGAAAAGAGCACTCTTCTACTCTAATGTCTTTTCTATGGGGTCCGAACAGTGAGCTTGCTCAGAACAAAAGAACTGTGCTTCCTACACACAGGGGCCATATCTAGTTCAACTCTGCTTAGGAAACTGACAAGAACAGTAGCTCCACTTCAGTCCAATACACTGTACTTGCTGGGAACAGACGCCAGTGCTATTTGCCCTGTGTATGACAATGGGAGCGCAATAGTGACTCTTCTTACCAGAAAACAACTCTTGCTCGTAGGACCAGAAACTGCATGAGATTCAACTCCATTTCTGACTGGAAAACAAACACTAGCTCGCCTAACAAGAAACACACTCTGCTTTTGAGAAAAGAGCACTCTTCTATTCTTCTGTGTTTCTATATGGTCCGAACAGTGAGCTTGCTCAGAACAAAAGAACTGTGCTCCCTACACACAGGGGCCATATCTAGTTCAACTCTGCTTAAGAAACTGACAAGAACAGTAGCTCTGCTTCAGTCCAATACACTGTACTTGCTGGGAACAGACGCGAGTGCTATTTGCACTGAGTATGGCAAAAGGAGCGCAGTAGTGACTTTCCTTACCAGAAAACAACTCTTGCTCGCAGGACCAAAAACTGCATGTGATTCAACTCCGTTTAGGACTGGGAAACAAATGCTAGCTCGCCTTACAAGAAACACACTCTGCTTTTGAGAAAAGAGCACTCTTCTACTCTACTGTGTTTCCTATAGGGCCAGAAAAGTGAGCTTGCTCAGAACAAAAGAACTGTGCTTCCTACACACACGGGCCATATCTAGTTCAACTCTGCTAAGAAACTGACAAGAACAGTAGCTCCTCTTCAGTCCAATACACTGTACTTGCTGGGAACAGACGCGAGTGCTATTTGCACTGTGTATGGCAATGGGAGCGCAATAGTGACTTTCCTTACAAGAAAACAACTCTTGCTCATAGGACCAGAAACTGCATGTCATTCAGCTCCATTTAGGACTGGGAAAGAAACGCTAGCTCGCCTTACAAGAAACACACTCTGCTTTTGAGAAAAGAGCACTCTTCTACACTACTATGTTTCCTTTGGGGTCCGAACAGTGAGCTTGCTCAGAACAAAAGAACTGTGCTTCCTACACACACGGACCATATGTAGTTCAACTCTGCTTAGGAAACTGACAAGAACAGTAGCTCCTACTCAGTCCAATACACTGTACTTGCTGGGAACAGACGCGAGTGCTATTTGCACTGTGTATGTAAATGGGAGAGCAATAGTGACTTTCCTTACCAGAAAACACCTCTTGCTCGTAGGACCAGAAACTGCATGGGATTCAACTCCATTTCTGACTGGGAAACAAACACTAGCTCGCCTTACAAGAAACACACTCTGCTTTTGAGAAAAGAGCACTCTTCTACTCTACTGTGTTTCCTATAAGGCCAGAACAGTGAGCTTGCTCAGAACAAAAGAACTGTGCTTCATACAAATACTGCCATATCTAGTTCATCTCTGCTTAGGAAACTGACAAGAACAGTAGCTCTGATTCAGTCCAATACACTGTACTTGCTGGGAACAGACGCCAGTGCTATTTGCCCTGTGTATGACAATGGGAGCGCAATAGTGACTCTTCTTACCAGAAAACAACTCTTGCTCGTAGGACCAGAAACTGCATGGGATTCAACTCCATTTCTGACTGAAAAACAAACACTAGCTTGCCTTACAAGAAACACACTCTGCTTTTGAGAAATGAGCACTCTTCTGCTCTACTGTTTTTCCTATGTGGTCCTAACAGTGAGCTTGCTCAGAACAATAGAACTGTGCTTCCTACACACACGGGCCATATCTCGTTGATCTCTGCTTAGGAAACTGACAAGAACAGTAGCTCCTCTTCAGTCCAATACACTGTACTTGCTGGGAACAGACGCGAGTGCTATTTGCACTGTGTATGTAAATGGGAGCGCAATAGTGACTTTCCTTACCAGAAAACACTTCTTGCTCGTAAGACAAGAAACTGCATAGGATTCAACTCCATTTCTGACTGGGAAACAAACACTAGCTCGCCTTACAAGAAACACACTCTGCTTTTGAGAAAAGAGCACTCTTCTACTCTACTGTGTTCCCTATAAGGCCAGAACAGTGAGCTTGCTCAGAACAAAAGAACTGTGCTTCATACAAATACTGCCATATCTAGTTCAATTCTGCTTAGGAAACTGACAAGAACAGTAGCTCCTGTTCAGTCCAATACACTGTACATGCTGGGAACAGACGCTAAAGCTATTTCCCCTGTGTATGACAATGGGAGAGAATAGTGACTCTTCTTACCAGAAAACTCTTGCTCGTAGGACAAGAATCTGCATGTGATTCAACTCCATTTAGGACTGGGAAACAAACGTTAGCTCGCCTAACAAGAAACACACTCTGATTTTGAGAAAAGAGCACACTTCTACTCTACTGTGTTTCCTATTGGGTCCAAACAGTGAGCTTGCTCAGAACAAAAGAACTGTGCTTCCTACACACACGGGCCATATCTAGTTCAACTCTCCATAAGAAACTGACAAGAACGGTAGCTCCTCTTCAGTCCAATACACTGTACTAGCTGGGAACAGACGCGAGTGCTATTTGCCCTGTGTTTGGCAATAGGAGCACAATAGTGACTTTTCTTATCAGAAAACAACTCTTACTCATAGGACAAGAAACTGCATGGGATTCAACTCCATTGCTGACTGGGAAACAATTACTAGCTCACCTTACAAGAAACACACTCTGCTTTTGAGAAAAGAGCACTCTTCCTCTCTACTGTGTTTCCTATGGGGTCCGAATAGTGAGCTTGCTCAGAACAAAAGAACTGTGCTTCCTACACACAGGGGCCATATCTAGTTCAACTCTGCTTCGGAAACTGACAAGAACAGTAGCTCCTCTTCAGTCCAATACACTGTTCTTGCTGGGAACAGATGCGAGTGCATTTACACTGTATATGGCAATGGGAGCGCAACAGTGACTTTATTACCAGAAAACAACTCTTGCTCGTAGGACCAAAAACTGCATGTGATTCAACTCCATTTAGGACTAGGAAACAAACGCTAGCTCGCCTTACAAGAAACACACTCTGCTTTTGAGAAAAGAGCAGTCGTCTACTCTACTGTGTTTCCTATGGGGTCCGAACATTGAGCTTGCTCAGAACAAAAGAACTGTGCTTCCTACACACACGGGCCATATCTAGTTCATCTCTGCTTAGGAAACTGACAAGAACAGTAGCTCCGCTTCAGTCCAATACACTGTACTTCCTAAGAACAGAGGCTAGTGCTATTTGCCCTGTGTATGGAAATGGGAGCGCAATAGTGACTTTCCTTACCAGAAAACAACTCTTGCTCGTAGGACCAGAAACTGCATGGGATTCAACTCCACTTCTGACTGGGAAACAAACACTAGCTCGCCTTACAAAAAACACACTCTGCTTTTGAGAAAAGAGCGCTCTTCTACTCTACTGTGTTTCCTATGGGGTCCGAACAGTGAGCTTGCTCAGAACAAAAGAAATGTGCTTCCTACACACAGGGACCATATCTAGTTCAACTCTGCTTAGGAAACTGACAAGAACAGTAGCTCCGCTTCAGTCCAATACACTGTACTTGCTGGGAACAGATGCGAGTGCTATTTGCAATGTGTATGGCAATGGGAGAGCAATTGTGACTTTATTACCCGAAAACAACTCTTGCTCAGAGGACCAGAAACTGCATGGGATTCAACTCCATTTCTGACTGGGAAACAAACACTAGCTCGCCTTATAAGAAACACACTCTGCTTTTGAGAAAAGAGCACTCTTCTACTCTAATGTCTTTTCTATGGGGTCCGAACAGTGAGCTTGCTCAGAACAAAAGAACTGTGCTTCCTACACACAGGGGCCATATCTAGTTCAACTCTGCTTAGGAAACTGACAAGAACAGTAGCTCCACTTCAGTCCAATACACTGTACTTGCTGGGAACAGACGCCAGTGCTATTTGCCCTGTGTATGACAATGGGAGCGCAATAGTGACTCTTCTTACCAGAAAACAACTCTTGCTCGTAGGACCAGAAACTGCATGGGATTCAACTCCATTTCTGACTGAAAAACAAACACTAGCTTGCCTTACAAGAAACACACTCTGCTTTTGAGAAATGAGCACTCTTCTGCTCTACTGTGTTTCCTATGAGGTCCTAACAGTGAGCTTGCTCAGAACAATAGAACTGTGCTTCCTACACACACGGGCCATATCTAGTTCAACTCTGCTTAGGAAACTGACAAGAACGGTAGCTCCTCTTCAGTCCAATACACTGTACTAGCTGGGAAGAGACGCGAGTCCTATTTGTACTGTGTATGGCAATAGGAGCGCAATAGTGACTCTTCTTATCAGAAAACACCTCTTGCTCGTAGGACCAGAAACTGCATGGGATTCAACTCCATTTCTGACTGGGGAACAAACACAAGCTCGCCTTACAAGAAACACACTCTGCTTTTGAGAAAAGAGCACTCTTCTATTCTTCTGTGTTTCTCTATGGTCCGAACAGTGAGCTTGCTCAGAACAAAAGAACTGTGCTCCCTACACACAGGCGCCATATCTAGTTCAACTCTGCTTAGGAAACTGACAAGAACAGTAGCTCCGCTTCAGTCCAATACATTGTACTTGCTGGGAACAGATGCGAGTGCTATTTGCAAGGTGTATGGCAATGGGAGAGCAATTGTGACTTTATTACCCGAAAACAACTCTTGCTCATAGGACCAAAAACTGCATGTGATTCAACTCCATTTAGGACTGGGAAACAAACGCTAGCTCGCCTTACAAGAAACACACTCTGCTTTTGAGAAAAGAGCACTCTTCTACTCTACTTTGTTTCCTATAGGGCCAGAACAGTGAGTTTGCTCAGAACAAAAGAACTGTGCTTCCTACAAATACGGCTATATCTAGTACAAATCTGCTTAGGAAACTGACAAGAACAGTAGATCCTCTTCAGTCCAATACACTGTATATGCTGGGAACAGACGCCAGTGCTATTTGCCCTGTGTATGACAATGGGAGCTCAACAGTGACTCTTCTTACCAGAAAACAACTCTTGCTTGTAGGACAAGAAACTGCATGTAATTCAACTCCATTTAGGACTGGGAAACAAACGCTAGCTCTCCTTAAGAGAAACACACTCTGCTTTTGAAAAAAGAGCACTCTTCTGCTCTACTGTGTTTCCTATGGGGTCCGAACAGTGAGCTTGCTCAGAACAAAAGAACTGTGCTTCCTACACACACGGGCCATACCTAGTTCAACTCTGCTTAGGAAACTGACAAGAACGGTACCTCCTCTTCAGTCCAAGACACTGTACTAGCTGGGAACAGACGCGAGTCCTATTTGTACTGTGTATGGAAATAGGAGCGCAATAGTTACTCTTCTTATCAGAAAACACCTCTTCCTCGTAGGACCAGAAACTGCATGGGATTCAACTCCATTTCTGACTGGGGAACAAAAACTAGCTCGCCTTACAAGAAACACACTCTGCTTTTGAGAAAAGAGCACTCTTCTACTCTACTGTGTTTCCTATGGGGTCCGAACATTGAGCTTGCTCAGAACAAAAGAACTGTGCTTCCTACACACAAGGGCCATATCTAGTTCATCTCTGCATAGGAAACTGACAAGAACAGTAGCTCTGATTCAGTCCAATACACTATACTTGCTGGGAACAGACGCGAGTGCTATTTGCCCTGTGTATGGAAATGGGAGCACAATAGTGACTTTCCTTACCAGAAAACAACTCTTGCTCGTAGGACCAGAAACTGCATGGGATTCAACTCCATTTCTGACTGGGAAACAAACACTAGCTCGCCTTACAAGAAACACACTCTGCTTTTGAGAAAAGAGCACTCTTCTACTCTACTGTGTTTCCTATGGGGTCTGAATATTGAGCTTGCTCAGAACAAAAGAACTGTGCTTCCTACACACACGGGCCATATCTAGTTCAACTCTGCTTAGGAAACTGACAAGAACAGTAGCTCCTCTTCAGTCCAATACGCTGTACTTGCTGGGAACAGCCGCGAGTGCTATTGGCACTGTGTATGGCAATGGGAGCGCAATAGTGACTTTCCTTACCAGAAAACAACTCTTGCTCATAGGACCAGAAACTGCATGTGATTCAGCTCCATTTAGGACTGGGAAACAAATGCTAGCTCGCCTTAAAAGAAACACACTCTGCTTTTGAGAAAAGAGCACTCTTCTACTCTACTGTGTTTCCTTTGGGTTCCGAACAGTGAGCTTGCTCAGAACAAAAGAACTGTGCTTCCTACACACACGGACCATATGTAGTTCAACTCTGCTTAGGAAACTGACAAGAACAGTAGCTCCTCTTCAGTCCAATACACTGTACTTGCTGGGAACAGATGCGAGTGCTATTGGCACTGTGTATGGCAATGGGAGCGCAATAGTGACTTTCCTTACCAGAAAACAACTCTTGCTCGTAGGACCAGAAACTGCATGGGATTCAACTCCATTTCTGAGTGGGAAACAAACACTAGCTCGCCTTACAAGAAACACACTCTGCTTTTGAGAAAAGAGCACTCTTCTACTCTACTGTGTTTCCTATAGGGCCAGAACAGTGAGCTTGCTCAGAACAAAAGAACTGTGCTTCATACAAATACTGCCATATCTATTTCAATTCTGCTTAGGAAACTGACAAGAACAGTAGCTCCTGTTCAGTCCAATACACTGTACATGCTGGGAACAGATGCCAGAGCTATTTGCCCTGTGTATGACAATGGGAGCACAATAGTGACTCTTCTTACCAGAAAACAACTCTTGCTCGTAGGACAAGAATCTGCATGTGATTCAACTCCATTTAGGACTGGGAAACAAACGCTAGCTCGCCTAACAAGAAACACTCTCTGCTTTTGAGAAAACAGCACTCTTCTACACTACTGCGTTTCCTATGGGGTCCGAACAGTGAGCTTGCTCAGAACAAAAGAACTGTGCTTCCTACACACAGGGGCCATATCTAGTTCAACTGTGCTTAGGAAACTGACAAGAACGGTAGCTCCACTTCAGTCCAATACACTGTACTTGCTGGGAACAGACGCCAGTGCTATTTGCCCTGTGTATGACAATGGGAGCACAATAGTGACTCTTCTTTCCAGAAAACAACTCTTGCTCGTAGGACCTGAAACTGCATAGGATTCAACTCCATTTCTGACTGGAAAACAAACACTAGCTCGCCTAACAAGAAACACACTCTGCTTTTGAGAAAAGAGCACTCTTCTATTCTTCTGTGTTTCTATATGGTCCGAACAGTGAGCTTGCTCAGAACAAAAGAACTGTGCTCCCTACATACAGGGGCCATATCTAGTTCAACTCTGCTTAGGAAACTGACAAGAACAGTAGCTCCGCTTCAGTCCAATACACTGTACTTCCTGGGAACAGATGCGATTGCTATTTGCACTGTGTATGGAAATGGGAGCGCAATAGTGACTTTCCTTACCAGAAAACAACTCTTGCTCATAGGACCAAAAACTGCATGTGATTCAACTCCATTTAGGACTGGGAAACAAAAGCTAGCTCGCCTTACAAGAAACACACTCTGCTTTTGAGAAAAGAGCACTCTTCTACTCTACTGTGTTTCCTATAGGGCCAGAACAGTGAGTTTGCTCAGAACAAAAGAACTGTGCTTCCTACAAATACGGCTATATCTAGTACAATTCTGCTTAGGAAACTGACAAGAACAGTAGATCCTCTTCAGTCCAATACACTGTATATGCTGGGAACAGACGCCAGTGCTATTTGCCCTGTGTATGACAATGGGAGCACAATAGTGACTCTTCTTACCAGAAAACAACTCTTGCTCGTAGGACAAGAAGCTGCATGAGATTCAACTCCATTTAGGACTGGGAAACAAACGCTAGCTCTCCTTACAAGAAACACACTCTACTTTTGAGAAAAGAGCACTCTTCTACTCTACTGTGTTTCCTATGGGGTCTGAACAGTGAGCTTGCTCAGAACAAAAGAACTGTGCTTCCTACACACAGGGGCCATATCTAGTTCAACTCTGCTTCGGAAACTGACAAGAACAGTAGCTCTGCTTCAGTCCAATACACTGTTCTTGCTGGGAACAGATGCGAGTGCATTTACACTGTATATGGCAATGGGAGCGCAACAGTGACTTTATTACCAGAAAACAACTCTTGCTCGTAGGACCAAAAACTGCATGTGATTCAACTCCATTTAGGACTAGGAAACAAACGCTAGCTCGCCTTACAAGAAACACACTCTGCTTTTGAGAAAAGAGCAGTCGTCTACTCTACTGTGTTTCCTATGGGGTCCGAACATTGAGCTTGCTCAGAACAAAAGAACTGTGCTTCCTACACACACGGGCCATATCTAGTTCATCTCTGCTTAGGAAACTGACGAGAACAGTAGCTCCGCTTCAGTCCAATACACTGTACTTCCTGGGAACAGAGGCTAGTGCTATTTGCCCTGTGTATGGAAATGGGAGCGCAATAGTGACTTTCCTTACCAGAAAACAACTCTTGCTCGTAGGACCAGAAACTGCATGGGATTCAACTTCACTTCTGACTGGGAAACAAACACTAGCTCGCCTTACAAAAAACACACTCTGCTTTTGAGAAAAGAGCGCTCTTCTACTCTACTGTGTTTCCTATGGGGTCCGAACAGTGAGCTTGCTCAGAACAATAGAAATGTGCTTCCTACACACAGGGACCATATCTAGTTCAACTCTGCTTAGGAAACTGACAAGAACAGTAGCTCCGCTTCAGTCCAATACACTGTACTTGCTGGGAACAGATGCGAGTGCTATTTGCAATGTGTATGGCAATGGGAGAGCAATTGTGACTTTATTACCCGAAAACAACTCTTGCTCATAGGACCAGAAACTGCATGGGATTCAACTCCATTTCTGACTGGGAAACAAACACTAGCTCGCCTTATAAGAAACACACTCTGCTTTTGAGAAAAGAGCACTCTTCTACTCTAATGTCTTTTCTATGGGGTCCGAACAGTGAGCTTGCTCAGAACAAAAGAACTGTGCTTCCTACACACAGGGGCCATATCTAGTTCAACTCTGCTTAGGAAACTGACAAGAACAGTAGCTCCACTTCAGTCCAATACACTGTACTTGCTGGGAACAGACGCCAGTGCTATTTGCCCTGTGTATGACAATGGGAGCGCAATAGTGACTCTTCTTACCAGAAAACAACTCTTGCTCGTAGGACCAGAAACTGCATGGGATTCAACTCCATTTCTGACTGAAAAACAAACACTAGCTTGCCTTACAAGAAACACACTCTGCTTTTGAGAAATGAGCACTCTTCTGCTCTACTGTGTTTCCTATGAGGTCCTAACAGTGAGCTTGCTCAGAACAATAGAACTGTGCTTCCTACACACACGGGCCATATCTAGTTCAACTCTGCTTAGGAAACTGACAAGAACGGTAGCTCCTCTTCAGTCCAATACACTGTACTAGCTGGGAAGAGACGCGAGTCCTATTTGTACTGTGTATGGAAATAGGAGCGCAATAGTTACTCTTCTTATCAGAAAACACCTCTTGCTCGTAGGACCAGAAACTGCATGGGATTCAACTCCATTTCTGACTGGGGAACAAACACAAGCTCGCCTTACAAGAAACACACTCTGCTTTTGAGAAAAGAGCACTCTTCTATTCTTCTGTGTTTCTCTATGGTCCGAACAGTGAGCTTGCTCAGAACAAAAGAACTGTGCTCCCTACACACAGGCGCCATATCTAGTTCAACTCTGCTTAGGAAACTGACAAGAACAGTAGCTCCGCTTCAGTCCAATACATTGTACTTGCTGGGAACAGATGCGAGTGCTATTTGCAAGGTGTATGGCAATGGGAGAGCAATTGTGACTTTATTACCCGAAAACAACTCTTGCTCATAGGACCAAAAACTGCATGTGATTCAACTCCATTTAGGACTGGGAAACAAACGCTAGCTCGCCTTACAAGAAACACACTCTGCTTTTGAGAAAAGAGCACTCTTCTACTCTACTTTGTTTCCTATAGGGCCAGAACAGTGAGTTTGCTCAGAACAAAAGAACTGTGCTTCCTACAAATACGGCTATATCTAGTACAAATCTGCTTAGGAAACTGACAAGAACAGTAGATCCTCTTCAGTCCAATACACTGTATATGCTGGGAACAGACGCCAGTGCTATTTGCCCTGTGTATGACAATGGGAGCTCAACAGTGACTCTTCTTACCAGAAAACAACTCTTGCTTGTAGGACAAGAAACTGCATGTAATTCAACTCCATTTAGGACTGGGAAACAAACGCTAGCTCTCCTTAAGAGAAACACACTCTGCTTTTGAAAAAAGAGCACTCTTCTGCTCTACTGTGTTTCCTATGGGGTCCGAACAGTGAGCTTGCTCAGAACAAAAGAACTGTGCTTCCTACACACACGGGCCATACCTAGTTCAACTCTGCTTAGGAAACTGACAAGAACGGTACCTCCTCTTCAGTCCAAGACACTGTACTAGCTGGGAACAGACGCGAGTCCTATTTGTACTGTGTATGGAAATAGGAGCGCAATAGTTACTCTTCTTATCAGAAAACACCTCTTCCTAGTAGGACCAGAAACTGCATGGGATTCAACTCCATTTCTGACTGGGGAACAAAAACTAGCTCGCCTTACAAGAAACACACTCTGCTTTTGAGAAAAGAGCACTCTTCTACTCTACTGTGTTTCCTATGGGGTCCGAACATTGAGCTTGCTCAGAACAAAAGAACTGTGCTTCCTACACACAAGGGCCATATCTAGTTCATCTCTGCATAGGAAACTGACAAGAACAGTAGCTCTGATTCAGTCCAATACACTATACTTGCTGGGAACAGACGCGAGTGCTATTTGCCCTGTGTATGGAAATGGGAGCACAATAGTGACTTTCCTTACCAGAAAACAACTCTTGCTCGTAGGACCAGAAACTGCATGGGATTCAACTCCATTTCTGACTGGGAAACAAACACTAGCTCGCCTTACAAGAAACACACTCTGCTTTTGAGAAAAGAGCACTCTTCTACTCTACTGTGTTTCCTATGGGGTCTGAATATTGAGCTTGCTCAGAACAAAAGAACTGTGCTTCCTACACACACGGGCCATATCTAGTTCAACTCTGCTTAGGAATTTGACAAGAACAGTAGCTCCTCTTCAGTCCAATACGCTGTACTTGCTGGGAACAGCCGCGAGTGCTATTGGCACTGTGTATGGCAATGGGAGCGCAATAGTGACTTTCCTTACCAGAAAACAACTCTTGCTCATAGGACCAGAAACTGCATGTGATTCAGCTCCATTTAGGACTGGGAAACAAATGCTAGCTCGCCTTAAAAGAAACACACTCTGCTTTTGAGAAAAGAGCACTCTTCTACTCTACTGTGTTTCCTTTGGGTTCCGAACAGTGAGCTTGCTCAGAACAAAAGAACTGTGCTTCCTACACACACGGACCATATGTAGTTCAACTCTGCTTAGGAAACTGACAAGAACAGTAGCTCCTCTTCAGTCCAATACACTGTACTTGCTGGGAACAGATGCGAGTGCTATTGGCACTGTGTATGGCAATGGGAGCGCAATAGTGACTTTCCTTACCAGAAAACAACTCTTGCTCGTAGGACCAGAAACTGCATGGGATTCAACTCCATTTCTGAGTGGGAAACAAACACTAGCTCGCCTTACAAGAAACACACTCTGCTTTTGAGAAAAGAGCACTCTTCTACTCTACTGTGTTTCCTATAGGGCCAGAACAGTGAGCTTGCTCAGAACAAAAGAACTGTGCTTCATACAAATACTGCCATATCTATTTCAATTCTGCTTAGGAAACTGACAAGAACAGTAGCTCCTGTTCAGTCCAATACACTGTACATGCTGGGAACAGATGCCAGAGCTATTTGCCCTGTGTATGACAATGGGAGCACAATAGTGACTCTTCTTACCAGAAAACAACTCTTGCTCGTAGGACAAGAATCTGCATGTGATTCAACTCCATTTAGGACTGGGAAACAAACGCTAGCTCGCCTAACAAGAAACACTCTCTGCTTTTGAGAAAACAGCACTCTTCTACACTACTGCGTTTCCTATGGGGTCCGAACAGTGAGCTTGCTCAGAACAAAAGAACTGTGCTTCCTACACACAGGGGCCATATCTAGTTCAACTGTGCTTAGGAAACTGACAAGAACGGTAGCTCCACTTCAGTCCAATACACTGTACTTGCTGGGAACAGACGCCAGTGCTATTTGCCCTGTGTATGACAATGGGAGCACAATAGTGACTCTTCTTTCCAGAAAACAACTCTTGCTCGTAGGACCTGAAACTGCATAGGATTCAACTCCATTTCTGACTGGAAAACAAACACTAGCTCGCCTAACAAGAAACACACTCTGCTTTTGAGAAAAGAGCACTCTTCTATTCTTCTGTGTTTCTATATGGTCCGAACAGTGAGCTTGCTCAGAACAAAAGAACTGTGCTCCCTACATACAGGGGCCATATCTAGTTCAACTCTGCTTAGGAAACTGACAAGAACAGTAGCTCCGCTTCAGTCCAATACACTGTACTTCCTGGGAACAGATGCGATTGCTATTTGCACTGTGTATGGAAATGGGAGCGCAATAGTGACTTTCCTTACCAGAAAACAACTCTTGCTCATAGGACCAAAAACTGCATGTGATTCAACTCCATTTAGGACTGGGAAACAAAAGCTAGCTCGCCTTACAAGAAACACACTCTGCTTTTGAGAAAAGAGCACTCTTCTACTCTACTGTGTTTCCTATAGGGCCAGAACAGTGAGTTTGCTCAGAACAAAAGAACTGTGCTTCCTACAAATACGGCTATATCTAGTACAATTCTGCTTAGGAAACTGACAAGAACAGTAGATCCTCTTCAGTCCAATACACTGTATATGCTGGGAACAGACGCCAGTGCTATTTGCCCTGTGTATGACAATGGGAGCACAATAGTGACTCTTCTTACCAGAAAACAACTCTTGCTCGTAGGACAAGAAGCTGCATGAGATTCAACTCCATTTAGGACTGGGAAACAAACGCTAGCTCTCCTTACAAGAAACACACTCTACTTTTGAGAAAAGAGCACTCTTCTACTCTACTGTGTTTCCTATGGGGTCTGAACAGTGAGCTTGCTCAGAACAAAAGAACTGTGCTTCCTACACACAGGGGCCATATCTAGTTCAACTCTGCTTCGGAAACTGACAAGAACAGTAGCTCTGCTTCAGTCCAATACACTGTACTTGCTGGGAACAGATGCGAGTGCTATTTGCAATGTGTATGGCAATGGGAGAGCAATTGTGACTTTATTACCCGAAAACAACTCTTGCTCATAGGACCAGAAACTGCATGGGATTCAACTCCATTTCTGACTGGGAAACAAACACTAGCTCGCCTTATAAGAAACACACTCTGCTTTTGAGAAAAGAGCACTCTTCTACTCTAATGTCTTTTCTATGGGGTCCGAACAGTGAGCTTGCTCAGAACAAAAGAACTGTGCTTCCTACACACAGGGGCCATATCTAGTTCAACTCTGCTTAGGAAACTGACAAGAACAGTAGCTCCACTTCAGTCCAATACACTGTACTTGCTGGGAACAGACGCCAGTGCTATTTGCCCTGTGTATGACAATGGGAGCGCAATAGTGACTCTTCTTACCAGAAAACAACTCTTGCTAGTAGGACCAGAAACTGCATGGGATTCAACTCCATTTCTGACTGAAAAACAAACACTAGCTTGCCTTACAAGAAACACACTCTGCTTTTGAGAAATGAGCACTCTTCTGCTCTACTGTGTTTCCTATGAGGTCCTAACAGTGAGCTTGCTCAGAACAATAGAACTGTGCTTCCTACACACACGGGCCATATCTAGTTCAACTCTGCTTAGGAAACTGACAAGAACGGTAGCTCCTCTTCAGTCCAATACACTGTACTAGCTGGGAAGAGACGCGAGTCCTATTTGTACTGTGTATGGCAATAGGAGCGCAATAGTGACTCTTCTTATCAGAAAACACCTCTTGCTCGTAGGACCAGAAACTGCATGGGATTCAACTCCATTTCTGACTGGGGAACAAACACAAGCTCGCCTTACAAGAAACACACTCTGCTTTTGAGAAAAGAGCACTCTTCTATTCTTCTGTGTTTCTCTATGGTCCGAACAGTGAGCTTGCTCAGAACAAAAGAACTGTGCTCCCTACACACAGGCGCCATATCTAGTTCAACTCTGCTTAGGAAACTGACAAGAACAGTAGCTCTGCTTCAGTCCAATACACTGTACTTGCTGGGAACAGATGCGAGTGCTATTTGCAAGGTGTATGGCAATGGGAGAGCAATTGTGACTTTATTACCTGAAAACAACTCTTGCTCATAGGACCAAAAACTGCATGTGATTCAACTCCATTTAGGACTGGGAAACAAACGCTAGCTCGCCTTACAAGAAACACACTCTGCTTTTGAGAAAAGAGCACTCTTCTACTCTACTTTGTTTCCAATAGGGCCAGAACAGTGAGTTTGCTCAGAACAAAAGAACTGTGCTTCCTACAAATACGGCTATATCTAGTACAAATCTGCTTAGGAAACTGACAAGAACAGTAGATCCTCTTCAGTCCAATACACTGTATATGCTGGGAACAGACGCCAGTGCTATTTGCCCTGTGTATGACAATGGGAGCTCAACAGTGACTCTTCTTACCAGAAAACAACTCTTGCTTGTAGGACAAGAAACTGCATGTAATTCAACTCCATTTAGGACTGGGAAACAAACGCTAGCTCTCCTTAAGAGAAACACACTCTGCTTTTGAAAAAAGAGCACTCTTCTGCTCTACTGTGTTTCCTATGGGGTCCGAACAGTGAGCTTGCTCAGAACAAAAGAACTGTGCTTCCTACACACACGGGCCATACCTAGTTCAACTCTGCTTAGGAAACTGACAAGAACGGTACCTCCTCTTCAGTCCAAGACACTGTACTAGCTGGGAACAGACGCGAGTCCTATTTGTACTGTGTATGGAAATAGGAGCGCAATAGTTACTCTTCTTATCAGAAAACACCTCTTCCTCGTAGGACCAGAAACTGCATGGGATTCAACTCCATTTCTGACTGGGGAACAAAAACTAGCTCGCCTTACAAGAAACACACTCTGCTTTTGAGAAAAGAGCACTCTTCTACTCTACTGTGTTTCCTATGGGGTCCGAACATTGAGCTTGCTCAGAACAAAAGAACTGTGCTTCCTACACACAAGGGCCATATCTAGTTCATCTCTGCATAGGAAACTGACAAGAACAGTAGCTCTGATTCAGTCCAATACACTATACTTGCTGGGAACAGACGCGAGTGCTATTTGCCCTGTGTATGGAAATGGGAGCACAATAGTGACTTTCCTTACCAGAAAACAACTCTTGCTCGTAGGACCAGAAACTGCATGGGATTCAACTCCATTTCTGACTGGGAAACAAACACTAGCTCGCCTTACAAGAAACACACTCTACTTTTGAGAAAAGAGCACTCTTCTACTCTACTGTGTTTCCTATGGGGTCCGAACAGTGAGCTTGCTCAGAACAAAAGAACTGTGCTTCCTACACACATGGGCCATATCTAGTTAAACTCTCCTTAGGAAACTGACAAGAACAGTAGCTCCTCTTCAGTCCAATACACTGTATTTGCTGGGAACAAACGCGAGTGCTATTTGCACTGTGTATGGCAAAGGGAGCGCAGTAGTGACTTTCCTACCAGAAAACAACTCTTGCTCGTAGGACCAAAAACTGCATGTGATTCAATTCCATTTAGGACTGGGAAACAAACGCTAGCTCGCCTTACAAGAAACACACTCTGCTTTTGAGAAAAGAGCACTCTTCTACTCTACTGTGTTTCCTATGGGGTCCAAATAGTGAGCTTGCTCAGAACAAAAGAACTGTGCTTCCTACACACAGGGGCCATATCTAGTTCAACTCTGCTTAGGAAACTGACAAGAACGGTAGCTCCGCTTCAGTCCAATACACTGTACTTGCTGGGAACAGACACGAGTGCTATTTGCACTGTGTATGTAAATGGGAGCACAATAGTGACTTTCCTTACCAGAAAACAACTCTTGGTCGTAGGACAAAAAAACTGCATGTGATTCAACTCCATTTAGGACTGGGAAACAAACGCTATCTCGCCTTACAAAAACCACACTCTGCTTTTGAGAAAAGAGCACTCTTCTACTCTACTGTGTTTTCTAGGGGGTCTGAACAGTGAGCTTGCTCAGAACAAAAGAACTGTGCTTCCTACACACACGGGCAATATCTAGTTCAACTCTGCTTAGGAAACTGACAAGAACAGTAGCTCCGCTTCAGTCCAATACACTGTACTTGTTGGGAACAGACGCGAATGCTATTTGCACTGAGTATGGAAATGGGAGCGCAATAGTGACTTTCCTTATCAGAAAACAACTCTTGCTCGTAGGACCAAAAACTGCAAGTGATTCAACTCCGTTTAGGACTGGGAAACAAATGCTAGCTCGCCTTACAAGAAACACACTCTGCTTTTGAGAAAAGAGCACTCTTCTACTCTACTGTGTTTCCTATAGGGCCAGAACAGTGAGCTTGCTCAGAACAAAGAACTGTGCTTCATACAAATACTGCCATATCTAGTTCAATTCTGCTTAGGAAACTGAAAAGAACAGTAGCTCCTGTTCAGTGCAATACACTGTACATTCTGGGAACAGACACCAGTGCTATTTGCCCTGTGTATGACAATGGGAGCGCAATAGTGACTCTTCTTACCAGAAAACAACTCTTGCTCGTAGGACAAGAAGCTGCATGTGATTCAACTCCATTTAGGACTGGGAAACAAACGCTAGCTCGCCTTACAAGAAACACACTCTGCTTTTGAGAAAAGAGCACTCTTCTACTCGACTATGTATCCTATGGGGTCCGAACAGTGAGCTTGCTCAGAACAAAAGAACTGGGCTTCCTACACACACGGGCCATATCTAGTTCAACTCTGCTTAGGAAACTGACAAGAACAGTATCTTCTCTTCAGTCCAATACACTGTACTTGCTGGGAACATATGCGAGTGCTATTTACACTGTGTATGGCAATGGGAGTGCAACAGTGACTTTATTACCAGAAAACAACTATTGCTCGTAGGACAAGAATCTGCATGAGATTCAACTCCATTTAGGACTGGGAAACAAACGCTAGCTCGCCTTACAAGAAAGAAACTCTGATTTTGATAAAAGAGCACTCTTCTACTCTACTTTTTTTCCTATGGGGTCCGAAGAGTGAGCTTGCTCAGAACAAAAGAACTGTGCTTCCTACACACACGGGCCATATCTAGTTCAACTCTGCTTAGGAAACTGACAAGAACGGTAGCTCCTCTTCAGTCCAATACACTGTAATAGCTGGGATCAGACGCGAGTGCTACTTGCACTGTGTATGGCAATAGGAGCACAATAGTGACTCTTCTTATCAGAAAAAACTTTTTGCTCATAGGACCAGAAATTGCATGGGATTCAACTCCATTTCTGACTGGGAAACAAACACTAGCTCGCCTTATAAGAAACACACTCTGCTTTTGAGAAAAGAGCACTCTTCTACTCTAATGTCTTTTCTATGGGGTCCGAACAGTGAGCTTGCTCAGAACAAAAGAACTGTGCTCCCTACACACAGGGGCCATATCTAGTTCAACTCTGCTTAGGAAACTGACAAGAACAGTAGCTCCGCTTCAGTCCAATACACTGTACTTGCTGGGAACAGACGCGAGTGCTATTTGCACTGAGTATGGCAAAAGGAGCGCAGTAGTGACTTTCCTTACCAGAAAACAACTCTTGCTCGTAGGACCAAAAACTGCATGTGATTCAACTCCGTTTAGGACTGGGAAACAAATGCTAGCTCGCCTTAAAAGAAACACACTCTGCTTTTGAGAAAAGAGCACTCTTCTACTCTACTGTGTTTCCTATAGGGCCAGAAAAGTGAGCTTGCTCAGAACAAAAGAACTGTGCTTCCTACACACACGGGCCATATCTAGTTCAACTCTGCTAAGAAACTGACAAGAACAGTAGCTCCTCTTCAGTCCAATACACTGTACTTGCTGGGAACAGACGCGAGTGCTATTTGCACTGTGTATGGCAATGGGAGCGCAATAGTGACTCTTCTTACCAGAAAACAACTCTTGCTCGTAGGACCAGAAACTGCATGGGATTCAACTCCATTTCTGACTGAAAAACAAACACTAGCTTGCCTTACAAGAAACACACTCTGCTTTTGAGAAATGAGCACTCTTCTGCTCTACTGTTTTTCCTATGGGGTCCTAACAGTGAGCTTGCTCAAAACAATAGAACTGTGCTTCCTACACACACGGGCCATATCTCGTTGATCTCTGCTTAGGAAACTGACAAGAACAGTAGCTCCTCTTCAGTCCAATACACTGTACTTGCTGGGAACAGACGCGAGTGCTATTTGCACTGTGTATGTAAATGGGAGCGCAATAGTGACTTTCCTTACCAGAAAACACTTCTTGCTCGTAGGACAAGAAACTGCATAGGATTCAACTCCATTTCTGACTGGGAAACAAACACTAGCTCGCCTTACAAGAAACACACTCTGCTTTTGAGAAAAGAGCACTCTTCTACTCTACTGTGTTCCCTATAAGGCCAGAACAGTGAGCTTGCTCAGAACAAAAGAACTGTGCTTCATACAAATACTGCCATATCTAGTTCAATTCTGCTTAGGAAACTGACAAGAACAGTAGCTCCTGTTCAGTCCAATACACTGTACATGCTGGGAACAGACGCTAAAGCTATTTCCCCTTTGTATGACAATGGGAGCGCAATAGTGACTCTTCTTACCAGAAAACTCTTGCTCGTAGGACAAGAATCTGCATGTGATTCAACTCCATTTAGGACTGGGAAACAAACGTTAGCTCGCCTAACAAGAAACACACTCTGATTTTGAGAAAAGAGCACACTTCTACTCTACTGTGTTTCCTATTGGGTCCAAACAGTGAGCTTGCTCAGAACAAAAGAACTGTGCTTCCTACACACACGGGCCATATCTAGTTCAACTCTCCATAAGAAACTGACAAGAACAGTAGCTCCTCTTCAGTCCAATACACTGTACTAGCTGGGAACAGACGCGAGTGCTATTTGCCCTGTGTTTGGCAATAGGAGCACAATAGTGACTTTTCTTATCAGAAAACAACTCTTACTCATAGGACAAGAAACTGCATGGGATTCAACTCCATTGCTGACTGGGAAAAAATTACTAGCTTGCCTTACAAGAAACACACTCTGCTTTTGAGAAAAGAGCACTCTTCCACTCTACTGTGTTTCCTATGGGGTCCGAATAGTGAGCTTGCTCAGAACAAAAGAACTGTGCTTCCTACACACAGGGGCCATATCTAGTTCAACTCTGCTTCGGAAACTGACA
The DNA here is from genome assembly GCF_949786415.1 of Peromyscus eremicus. Taxonomy (NCBI): domain Eukaryota; kingdom Metazoa; phylum Chordata; class Mammalia; order Rodentia; family Cricetidae; genus Peromyscus; species Peromyscus eremicus. The sequence goes on along the minus strand of NW_026735533.1, from coordinate 40,581 downwards.
AGAACAGTAGCTCCGCTTCAGTCCAATACACTGTTCTTGCTGGGAACAGATGCGAGTGCATTTACACTGTGTATGGCAATGGGAGCGCAACAGTGACTTTATTACCAGAAAACAACTCTTGCTCGTAGGACCAAAAACTGCATGTGATTCAACTCCATTTAGGACGGGGAAACAAACGCTAGCTCACCTTACAAGAAACACACTCTGCTTTTGAGAAAAGAGCAGTCGTCTACTCTACTGTGTTTCCTATGGGGTCCGAACATTGAGCTTGCTCAGAACAAAAGAACTGTGCTTCCTACACACACGGGCCATATCTAGTTCATCTCTGCTTAGGAAACTGACAAGAACAGTAGCTCCGCTTCAGTCCAATACACTGTACTTGCTGGGAACAGATGCGAGTGCTATTTGCAATGTGTATGGCAATGGGAGAGCAATTGTGACTTTATTACCCGAAAACAACTCTTGCTCATAGGACCAGAAACTGCATGGGATTCAACTCCATTTCTGACTGGGAAACAACACTAGCTCGCCTTATAAGAACACACTCTGCTTTTGAAAAAAGAGCACTCTTCTACTCTAATGTCTTTTCTATGGGGTCCGAACAGTGAGCTTGCTCAGACAAAAGAAATGTGCTTCCTACACACAGGGGCCATATCTAGTTCAACTCTGCTTAGGAAACTGACAAGAACAGTAGCTCCACTTCAGTCCAATACACTGTACTTGCTGGGAACAGACGCCAGTGCTATTTGCCTGTGTATGACAATGGGAGCGCAATAGTGACTCTTCTTACCAGAAAACAACTCTTGCTCTTAGGACCAGAAACTGCATGGGATTCAACTCCATTTCTGACTGAAAAACAAACACTAGCTTGCCTTACAAGAAACACACTCTGCTTTTGAGAAATGAGCACTCTTCTGCTCTACTGTGTTTCCTATGAGGTACTAACAGTGAGCTTGCTCAGAACAATAGAACTGTGGCTTCCTACACACACGGGCCATATCTAGTTCAACTCTGCTTAGGAAACTGACAAGAACGGTAGCTCCTCTTCAGTCCAATACACTGTACTAGCTGGGAAGAGACGCGAGTCCTATTTGTACTGTGTATGGCAATAGGAGCGCAATAGTGACTCTTCTTATCAGAAAACACCTCTTGCTCGTAGGACCAGAAACTGCATGGGATTCAACTCCATTTCTGACTGGGGAACAAAAACAAGCTCGCCTTACAAGAAACACACTCTGCTTTGAGAAAAGAGCACTCTTCTATTCTTCTGTGTTTCTCTATGGTCCGAACAGTGAGCTTGCTCAGAACAAAAGAACTGTGCTCCCTACACACAGGCGCCATATCTAGTTCAACTCTGCTTAGGAAACTGACAAGAACAGTAGCTCCGCTTCAGTCCAATACACTGTACTTCCTGGGAACAGATGCGATTGCTATTTGCCCTGTGTATGGAAATGGGAGTGCAATAGTGACTTTCCTTATCAGAAAACAACTCTTGCTCATAGGACCAAAACTGCATGTGATTCAACTCCATTTAGGACTGGGAAACAAACGCTAGCTCGCCTTACAAGAAACACACTCTGCTTTTGAGAAAAGAGCACTCTTCTACTCTACTTTGTTTCCTATAGGGCCAGAACAGTGAGTTTGCTCAGAACAAAAGAACTGTGCTTCCTACAAATACGGCTATACTAGTACAAATCTGCTTAGGAAACTGACAAGAACAGTAGATCCTCTTCAGTCCAATACACTGTATATGCTGGGAACAGACGCCAGTGCTATTTGCCCTGTGTATGACATGGAGCTCAACAGTGACTCTTCTTACCAGAAAACAACTCTTGCTTGTAGGACAAGAAACTGCATGTAATTCAACTCCATTTAGGACTGGGAAACAAACGCTAGCTCTCCTTACGAGAAACACACTCTGCTTTTGAAAAAAGAGCACTCTTCTGCTCTACTGTGTTTCCTATGGGGTCCGAACAGTGAGCTTGCTCAGAACAAAAGAACTGTGCTTCCTACACACACGGGCCATACCTAGTTCAACTCTGCTTAGGAAACTGACAAGAACGGTACCTCCTCTTCAGTCCAAGACACTGTACTAGCTGGGAACAGACGCGAGTCCTATTTGTACTGTGTATGGAAATAGGAGCGCAATAGTTACTCTTCTTATCAGAAAACACCTCTTCCTCGTAGGACCAGAAACTGCATGGGATTCAACTCCATTTCTGACTGGGGAACAAAAACTAGCTCGCCTTACAAGAAACACACTCTGCTTTTGAGAAAAGAGCACTCTTCTACTCTACTGTGTTTCCTATGGGGTCCGAACATTGAGCTTGCTCAGAACAAAAGAACTGTGCTTCCTACACACAAGGGCCATATCTAGTTCATCTCTGCATAGGAAACTGACAAGAACAGTAGCTCTGATTCAGTCCAATACACTATACTTGCTGGGAACAGACGCGAGTGCTATTTGCCCTGTGTATGGAAATGGGAGCACAATAGTGACTTTCCTTACCAGAAAACAACTCTTGCTCGTAGGACCAGAAACTGCATGGGATTCAACTCCATTTCTGACTGGGAAACAAACACTAGCTCGCCTTACAAGAAACACACTCTGCTTTTGAGAAAAGAGCACTCTTCTACTCTACTGTGTTTCCTATGGGGTCCGAACAGTGAGCTTGCTCAGAACAAAAGAAATGTGCTTCCTGCACACAGGGGCCATATCTAGTTCAACTCTGCTTAGGAAACTGACAAGAACAGTAGCTCCGCTTCAGTCCAATACACTGTACTTGCTGGGAACAGATGCGAGTGCTATTTGCACTGTGTATGTCAATGGGAGCGCAATTGTGACTTTATTACCCGAAAAAGCTCTTGCTCATAGGACCAGAAACTGCATGGGATTCAACTCCATTTCTGACTGGGAAACAAACACTAGCTCGCCTTATAAGAAACACACTCTGCTTTTGAGAAAAGAGCACTCTTCTACTCTAATGTCTTTTCTATGGGGTCTGAACAGTGAGCTTGCTCAGAACAAAAGAACTGTGCTTCCTACACACAGGGGCCATATCTAGTTCAACTCTGCTTAGGAAACTGACAAGAACAGTAGCTCCACTTCAGTCCAATACACTGTACTTCCTGGGAACAGACGCCAGTGCTATTTGCCCTGTGTAGGACAATGGGAGCGCAATAGTGACTCTTCTTACCAGAAAACTCTTGCTCGTAGGACAAGAATCTGCATGTGATTCAACTCCATTTAGGACTGGGAAACAAACGCTAGCTCGCCTAACAAGAAACACACTCTGATTTTGAGAAAAGAGCACTCTTCTACTCTACTGTGTTTCCTATTGGGTCCGAACAGTGAGCTTGCTCAGAACAAAAGAACTGTGCTTCCTACACACACGGGCCATATCTAGTTCAACTCTCCTTAGGAAACTGACAAGAATGGTAGCTCCTCTTCAGTCCAATACACTGTACTAGCTGGGAAGAGACGCGAGTCCTATTTTTACTGTGTATATCAATAGGAGCGCAATAGTGACTCTTCTTATCAGAAAACACCTCTTGCTCGTAGGACCAGAAACTGCATGGGATTCAACTCCATTTCTGACTGGGGAACAAACACTAGCTCGCCTTACAAGAAACACACTCTGCTTTTGAGAAAGGGGCACTCTTCTATTCTTCTGTGTTTCTATATGGTCCGAACAGTGAGCTTGCTCAGAACAAAAGAACTGTGCTCCCTACACACAGGGGCCATATCTAGTTCAACTCTGCTTAGGAAACTGACAAGAACAGTAGATCCTCTTCAGTCCAATACACTGTTTATGCTGGGAACAGACGCCAGTGCTATTTGCCCTGAGTATGACAATGGGAGCTCAATAGTGACTCTTCTTACCAGAAAACAACTCTTGCTCTTAGGACCAAAACCTGCATGTGATTCAACTTCATTTAGGACTGGGAAACAAACGCCAGCTCGCCTTACAAGAAACACACTCTGCTTTTGAGAAAAGAGCAGTCTTCTATTCTACTGTGGTTCATATGGGGTCCGAACATTGAGCTTGCTCAGAACAAAAGAACTGGGCTTCCTACACACACGGGACATATCTAGTTCAACTCTGCTTAGGAAACTGACAAGAACAGTAGCTCCTCTTCAGTCCAATACACTGTACTTGCTGGGAACAGACGCGAGTGCTATTTGCACTGTGTATGGCAATGGGAGCACAATAGTGACTTTGATTACGAGAAAACAACTCTTGCTCGTAGGACCAAAAACTGCATGTGATTCAACTCCATTTAGGACTGGGAAACAAACGCTAGCTCTCCTTACAAGAAACACACTCTGCTTTTGAGAAAAGAGCAGTCTTCTATTCTACTGTGGTTCATATGGGGTCCGAACTTTGAGCTTACTCAGAACAAAAGAACTGTGTATCCTTCACACACGGAACATATCTAGTTCAACTCTGCTTAGGAAACTGACAAGAACAGTAGCTCCTCTTCAGTCCAATACACTGTACTTGCTGGGAACAGACGCCAGTGCTATTTGCACTGTGTATGGCAATGGGAGCACAATAGTGACTTTGCTTATGAGTAAACATCTCTTGCTCGTAGGACCAAAAACTGCATGAGATTCAACTCCATTTAGGACTGGGAAACAAACGCTAGCTTGCCTTACAAGAAACACACTCTGCTTTTGAGAAAAGAGCAGTCTTCTATTTCACTGTGGTTCATATGGTGTCCGAACAATGAGCTTGCTGAGAACAAAAGAACTGTGCTTCCTACACACATGGGCCATATCTAGTTCAACTCTGCTTAGGAAAGTGACAAGAACAGTAGCTCCTCTTCAGTTCAATACACTGTTCTTGCTGGGAACAGACGTGAGTGCTATTTGCACTGTGTATGGCAAAGGGAGCGCAATAGTGACTTTCCTTACCAGAAAACAACTCTTGCACATAGGACCAAAAACTGCATGTGATTCAACTCCATTTAGGACTGGGAAACAAACGCTAGCTCTCCTTACAAGAAACACACTCTGCTTTTGAGAAAAGAGCAGTCTTCTACTCTACTGTGTTTCCTATAGGGCCAGAACAGTGAGCTTGCTCAGAACAAAAGAACTGTGCTTCATACAAATACAGCCATATCTAGTTCAATTCTGCTTAGGAAACTGAAAAGAACAGTAGATCCTCTTCAGTCCAATACACTGTACATGCTGGGAACAGACGACAGTGCTATTTGCCCTGTGTATGACAATGGGATCGCAATAGTGACTCTTCTTACCAGAAAACAACTCTTGCTCGTAGGACAATAAACTGCATGTGTTTCAACTCCATTTAGGACTGGAAAACAAACGCTAGCTCGCCTTACAAGAAACACACTCTGCTTTTGAGAAAAGAGCACTCTTCTACTCGACTGTTTTTCCTATGGTGTCTGAACAGTGAGCTTGGTCAGAAAAAAAGAACTGTGTTTTCTACACACAGGGGCCATATCTAGTTCAACTCTGCTTAGGAAACTGACAAGAACAGTATCTCCGCTTCAGTCCAATACACTGTACTTGCTGGGAACAGATGCGAGTGCTATTTGCACTGTGTATGGAAATGGGAGCGCAATAGTGACTTTCCTTACCATAAAACAACTCTTGCTGGTAGGACCAGAAACTGCATGGGATTCAACTCCATTTAGGACTGGGAAACAAACGCTAGCTCGCCTTACAAGAAACAGACTCTGATTTTGAGAAAAGAGCACTCTTCTACTCTACTGTGTTTCCTATGTGGTCCGAACAGTGAGTTTGCTCAGAACAAAAGAACTGTGCTTCCTACAAATACGGCCATATCTAGTTCAATTCTGCTTAGGAAACTGACAAGAACAGTAGATCCTCTTCAGTCCAATACACTGTACATGCTGGGAACAGACGCCAGTGCTATTTGCCCTGTGTCTAACAATGGGAGCGCAATAGTGACTTTCCTTACTAGAAAACAACTCTTGCTCGTAGTACTAAAAACAGGATGTGATTCAACTCCATTTAGTACTGGGAAACAAACGCTAGATTGCCTTACAAGACACACACTCTTCTTTTGAGAAAAGAGCACTCTTCTGCTCTACTGTGTTTCCTATGTGGTCTGAACAGTGAGCTTGCTCAGAACAAAAGAACTGTGCTTCCTACACACACGGGCCATATCTAGTTCAACTCTGCTTAGGAAACTGACAAGAACGGTAGATCCTCTTCAGTCCAATACACTGTACTAGCTGGAACAGACGAGAGTCCTATTTGTACTGTGTATAGAAAAAAGAGCGCAATAGTGACTCTTCTTATCATAAAACACCTCTTCCTCGTAGGAACAAAAACTGCATGGGATTCAACTCCATTTAGGACTGGGAAACAAACGCTAGCTCTCCTTACAAGAAACACACTCTGTTTTTGAGAAAAGAGCATTCTTCTCTTCTACTGTGGTTCATATGGGGTCTGAACATTGAGCTTAATTAGAACAAAAGAACTGTGCTTCCTACACACACGGGACATATCTAGTTTAACTCTGCTTAGGACACTGACAAGAACAGTAGCTCCTCTTCAGTCCAATACACTGTACTTGCTGGGAACAGACGCGAGTGCTATTTGCACTGTATATGGCAATGGGAGTGTAATAGTGACTCTTCTTACCAGAAAACAACTCTTGCTCGTAGGACAAGAAACTGCATGTGATTCAACTCCATTTAGGACTGGGAAACAAATGCTAGCTCGCCTTACAAGAAACACACTCTGCTTTTGAGAAAAGAGCACTCTTCTACTCTTCTGTGTTTCCTATGTGGTCCGAACAGTGAGCTTACTCAGAACAAAAGAACTGTGCTTCCTACAAATACGGCCATATCTAGTTCAATTCTGCTTAGGAAACTGACAAGAACAGTAGCTCTTCTTCAGTCCAATACACTGTACTTGCTGGGAACAGACGCGAGTGCTATTTATACTGTATATGGCAATGGGAGCACGATAGTGACTCTTCTTACCAGAAAACAACTCTTGCTCGTAGGACAAGAAACTGCATGTGATTCAACTCCATTTAGGACTGGGAAACAAATGCTAGCTCGCCTTACAAGAAACACACTCTGCTTTTGAGAAAAGAGCACTCTTCTACTCTTCTGTGTTTCCTATGTGGTCCGAACAGTGAGCTTGCTCAGAACAAAAGAACTGTGCTTCCTACACACAGGGGCCATATCTAGTTCAACTCTGCTTAGCAAACTGACAAGAACAGTAGCTCTGCTTCAGTCCAATACACTGTACTTGCTGGGAACAGATGCGAGTGCTATTTGCACTGTGTATGGAAATGGGAGCACAATAGTGACTTTCCTTACCAGAAAACAACTCTTGCACATAGGACCAAAAACTGCATGTGATTCAACTCCATTTAGGACTGGAAAACAAACGCTAGCTCGCCTTACAAGAAACACACTCTGCTTTTGAGAAAAGAGCACTCTTCTACTCTACTGTGTCTTCTATAGGGACAGAACAGTGAATTTGCTCAGAACAAAAGAACTGTGCTTCCTACAAATACAGCCATATCTAGTTCAATTCTGCTTAGGAAACTGACAAGAACAGTAGCTCCTCTTCAGTCCAAAACACTGTACTAGCTGGGAACAGACGCGAGTGCTATTTGCCCTGTGTATGGCAATAGGAGCACAATAGTGACTCTTCTTATGAGAAAACAACTCTTACTCATAGGACAAGAAACTGCATGGGATTCAACTCCATTTCTGACTGGGAAACAAACACTAGCTCGCCTTACAAGAAACACACTCTGCTTTTGAGAAAAGAGCACTCTTCTACTCTACTGTGTTTCCTATGGGGTCCAAATAGTGAGCTTGCTCAGAACAAAAGAACTGTGCTTCCTACACACAGGGGCCATAACTAGTTCAACTCTCCTTCGGAAACTGACAAGAACAGTAGCTCCGCTTCAGTCCAATACACTGTACTTGCTGGGAACAGATGCGAGTGCTATTTACACTGTATATGGCAACAGGAGTGCAACAGTGACTTTATTACCAGAAAACAACTCTTGCTCGTAGGACCAAAAACTGCATGTGATTCAACTCCATTTAGGACTGGGAAACAAACGCTAGCTCACCTTACAAGAAAAAAACTCTGCTTTTGAGAAAAGAGCAGTCTTCTACTCTACTGTGTTTCCTATGGGGTCCGAATATTGAGCTTGCTCAGAACAAAAGAACTGTGCTTCCTACACACACGGGCCATATCTAGTTCAACTCTGCTTAGGAAACTGACAAGAACAGTAGCTCCTCTTCAGTCCAATACGCTGTACTTGCTGGGAACAGCCGCGAGGGCTATTGGCACTGTGTATGGCAATGGGAGCGCAATAGTGACTTTCCTTACCAGAAAACAACTCTTGCTCATAGGACCAGAAACTGCATGTGATTCAGCTCCATTTAGGACTGGGAAACAAATGCTAGCTCGCCTTACAAGAAACACACTCTGCTTTTGAGAAAAGAGCACTCTTCTACTCTACAGTGTTTCCTTTGGGTTCCGAACAGTGAGCTTGCTCAGAACAAAAGAACTGTGCTTCCTACACACACGGACCATATGTAGTTCAACTCTGCTTAGGAAACTGACAAGAACAGTAGCTCCTCTTCAGTCCAATACACTGTACTTGCTGGGAACAGATGCGAGTGCTATTGGCACTGTGTATGGCAATGGGAGCGCAATAGTGACTTTCCTTACCAGAAAACAACTCTTGCTTGTAGGACCAGAAACTGCATGGGATTCAACTCCATTTCTGACTGGGAAACAAACACTAGCTCGCCTTACAAGAAACACACTCTGCTTTTGAGAAAAGAGCACTCTTCTACTCTACTGTGTTTCCTATAGGGCCAGAACAGTGAGCTTGCTCAGAACAAAAGAACTGTGCTTCATACAAATACTGCCATATCTATTTCAATTCTGCTTAGGAAACTGACAAGAACAGTAGCTCCTGTTCAGTCCAATACACTGTACATGCTGGGAACAGATGCCAGAGCTATTTGCCCTGTGTATGACAATGGGAGCACAATAGTGACTCTTCTTACCAGAAAACAACTCTTGCTCGTAGGACAAGAATCTGCATGTGATTCAACTCCATTTAGGACTGGGAAACAAACGCTAGCTCGCCTAACAAGAAACACTCTCTGCTTTTGAGAAAACAGCACTCTTCTACTCTACTGTGTTTCCTATGGGGTCCGAACAGTGAGCTTGCTCAGAACAAAAGAACTGTGCTTCCTACACACAGGGGCCATATCTAGTTCAACTCTGCTTAGGAAACTGACAAGAACGGTAGCTCCACTTCAGTCCAATACACTGTACTTGCTGGGAACAGACGCCAGTGCTATTTGCCCTGTGTATGACAATGGGAGCACAATAGTGACTCTTCTTTCCAGAAAACAACTCTTGCTCGTAGGACCTGAAACTGCATAGGATTCAACTCCATTTCTGACTGGAAAACAAACACTAGCTCGCCTAACAAGAAACACACTCTGCTTTTGAGAAAAGAGCACTCTTCTATTCTTCTGTGTTTCTATATGGTCCGAACAGTGAGCTTGCTCAGAACAAAAGAACTGTGCTCCCTACATACAGGGGCCATATCTAGTTCAACTCTGCTTAGGAAACTGACAAGAACAGTAGCTCCGCTTCAGTCCAATACACTGTACTTCCTGAGAACAGATGCGATTGCTATTTGCACTGTGTATGGAAATGGGAGCGCAATAGTGACTTTCCTTACCAGAAAACAACTCTTGCTCATAGGACCAAAAACTGCATGTGATTCAACTCCATTTAGGACTGGGAAACAAAAGCTAGCTCGCCTTACAAGAAACACACTCTGCTTTTGAGAAAAGAGCACTCTTCTACTCTACTGTGTTTCCTATAGGGCCAGAACAGTGAGTTTGCTCAGAACAAAAGAACTGTGCTTCCTACAAATACGGCTATATCTAGTACAATTCTGCTTAGGAAACTGACAAGAACAGTAGATCCTCTTCAGTCCAATACACTGTATATGCTGGGAACAGACGCCAGTGCTATTTGCCCTGTGTATGACAATGGGAGCACAATAGTGACTCTTCTTACCAGAAAACAACTCTTGCTCGTAGGACAAGAAGCTGCATGAGATTCAACTCCATTTAGGACTGGGAAACAAACGCTAGCTCTCCTTACAAGAAACACACTCTACTTTTGAGAAAAGAGCATTCTTCTACTCTACTGTGTTTCCTATGGGGTCTGAACAGTGAGCTTGCTCAGAACAAAAGAACTGGGCTTCCTACACACACGGGCCATATCTAGTTCAACTCTGCTTAGGAAACTACCAAGAAAGATAGCTCCTCTTCAGTCCAACACACTGTAATAGCTGAGAACAGACGCGAGTGCTACTTGCACTGTGTATGGCAATAGGAGCACAATAGTGACTCTTCTTATCAGAAAACACTTCTTGCTCATAGGACCAGAAATTGCATGGGATTCAACTCCATTTCTGACTGGGAAACAAACACTAGCTCGCCTTATAAGAAACACACTCTGCTTTTGAGAAAAGAGCACTCTTCTACTCTAATGTCTTTTCTATGGGGTCCGAACAGTGAGCTTGCTCAGAACAAAAGAACTGTGCTTCCTACACACAGGGGCCATATCTAGTTCAACTCTGCTTAGGAAACTGACAAGAACAGTAGCTCCACTTCAGTCCAATACACTGTACTTGCTGGGAACAGACGCCAGTGCTATTTGCCCTGTGTATGACAATGGGAGCGCAATAGTGACTCTTCTTACCAGAAAACAACTCTTGCTCGTAGGACAAGAAACTGCTTGAGATTCAACTCCATTTAGGACTGGGAAACAAACGCTAGCTCTCCTTACAAGAAACACACTCTACTTTTGAGAAAAGAGCACTCTTCTACTCTACTGTGTTTCCTATGGGGTCCGAACAGTGAGCTTGCTCAGAACAAAAGAACTGTGCTTCCTACACACATGGGCCATATCTAGTTAAACTCTGCTTAGGAAACTGACAAGAACAGTAGCTCCTCTTCAGTCCAATACACTGTATTTGCTGGGAACAAACGCGAGTGCTATTTGCACTGTGTATGGCAAAGGGAGCGCAGTAGTGACTTTCCTACCAGAAAACAACTCTTGCTCGTAGGACCAAAAACTGCATGTGATTCAATTCCATTTAGGACTGGGAAACAAACGCTAGCTCGCCTTACAAGAAACACACTCTGCTTTTGAGAAAAGAGCACTCTTCCACTCTACTGTGTTTCCTATGGGGTCCGAATAGTGAGCTTGCTCAGAACAAAAGAACTGTGCTTCCTACACACAGGGGCCATATCTAGTTAAACTCTGCTTAGCAAACTGACAAGAACAGTAGCTCCGCTTCAGTCCAATACACTGTACTTGCTGGGAACAGACACGAGTGCTATTTGCACTGTGTATGTAAATGGGAGCACAATAGTGACTTTCCTTACCAGAAAACAACTCTTGGTCGTAGGACAAAAAAACTGCATGTGATTCAACTCCATTTAGGACTGGGAAACAAACGCTATCTCGCCTTACAAAAACCACACTCTGCTTTTGAGAAAAGAGCACTCTTCTACTCTACTGTGTTTTCTAGGGGGTCTGAACAGTGAGCTTGCTCAGAACAAAAGAACTGTGCTTCCTACACACACGGGCAATATCTAGTTCAACTCTGCTTAGGAAACTGACAAGAACAGTAGCTCTGCTTCAGTCCAATACACTGTAATAGCTGAGAACAGACGCGAGTGCTACTTGCACTGTGTATGGCAATAGGAGCACAATAGTGATTCTTCTTATCAGAAAACACTTCTTGCTCATAGGACCAGAAATTGCATGGGATTCAACTCCATTTCTGACTGGGAAACAAACACTAGCTCGCCTTATAAGAAACACACTCTGCTTTTGAGAAAAGAGCACTCTTCTACTCTAATGTCTTTTCTATGGGGTCCGAACAGTGAGCTTGCTCCAAACAAAAGAACTGTGCTTCCTATACACATGGGCCATATCTAGTTCAACTCTGCTTAGGAAACTGACAAGAACAGTAGCTCCTCTTCAGTCCAATACACTGTACTTGTTGGGAACAGACGCGAATGCTATTTGCACTGAGTATGGAAATGGGAGCGCAATAGTGACTTTCCTTATCAGAAAACAACTCTTGCTCGTAGGACCAAAAACTGCAAGTGATTCAACTCCGTTTAGGACTGGGAAACAAATGCTAGCTCGCCTTACAAGAAACACACTCTGCTTTTGAGAAAAGAGCACTCTTCTACTCGACTATGTATCCTATGGGGTCCGAACAGTGAGCTTGCTCAGAACAAAAGAACTGGGCTTCCTACACACACGGGCCATATCTAGTTCAACTCTGCTTAGGAAACTGACAAGAACAGTATCTTCTCTTCAGTCCAATACACTGTACTTGCTGGGAACATATGCGAGTGCTATTTACACTGTGTATGGCAATGGGAGTGCAACAGTTACTTTATTACCAGAAAACAACTATTGCTCGTAGGACAAGAATCTGCATGAGATTCAACTCCATTTAGGACTGGGAAACAAACGCTAGCTCGCCTTACAAGAAAGAAACTCTGATTTTGATAAAAGAGCACTCTTCTACTCTACTTTTTTTCCTATGGGGTCCGAAGAGTGAGCTTGCTCAGAACAAAAGAACTGGGCTTCCTACACACACGGGCCATATCTAGTTCAACTCTGCTTAGGAAACTGACAAGAACGGTAGCTCCTCTTCAGTCCAATACACTGTAATAGCTGGGAACAGACGCGAGTGCTACTTGCACTGTGTATGGCAATAGGAGCACAATAGTGACTCCTCTTATCAGAAAACACTTTTTGCTCATAGGACCAGAAATTGCATGGGATTCAACTCCATTTCTGACTGGGAAACAAACACTAGCTCGCCTTATAAGAAACACACTCTGCTTTTGAGAAAAGAGCACTCTTCTACTCTAATGTCTTTTCTATGGGGTCCGAACAGTGAGCTTGCTCAGAACAAAAGAACTGTGCTTCCTACACACAGGGGCCATATCTAGTTCAACTCTGCTTAGGAAACTGACAAGAACAGTAGCTCCACTTCAGTCCAATACACTGTACTTGCTGGGAACAGACGCCAGTGCTATTTGCCCTGTGTATGACAATGGGAGCGCAATAGTGACTCTTCTTACCAGAAAACAACTCTTGCTCGTAGGACCAGAAACTGCATGAGATTCAACTCCATTTCTGACTGGAAAACAAACACTAGCTCGCCTAACAAGAAACACACTCTGCTTTTGAGAAAAGAGCTCTCTTCTATTCTTCTGTGTTTCTATATGGTCCGAACAGTGAGCTTGCTCAGAACAAAAGAACTGTGCTCCCTACACACAGGGGCCATATCTAGTTCAACTCTGCTTAAGAAACTGACAAGAACAGTAGCTCTGCTTCAGTCCAATACACTGTACTTGCTGGGAACAGACGCGAGTGCTATTTGCACTGAGTATGGCAAAAGGAGCGCAGTAGTGACTTTCCTTACCAGAAAACAACTCTTGCTCGCAGGACCAAAAACTGCATGTGATTCAACTCCGTTTAGGACTGGGAAACAAATGCTAGCTCGCCTTACAAGAAACACACTCTGCTTTTGAGAAAAGAGCACTCTTCTACTCTACTGTGTTTCCTATAGGGCCAGAAAAGTGAGCTTGCTCAGAACAAAAGAACTGTGCTTCCTACACACACGGGCCATATCTAGTTCAACTCTGCTAAGAAACTGACAAGAACAGTAGCTCCTCTTCAGTCCAATACACTGTACTTGCTGGGAACAGACGCGAGTGCTATTTGCACTGTGTATGGCAATGGGAGCGCAATAGTGACTTTCCTTACAAGAAAACAACTCTTGCTCATAGGACCAGAAACTGCATGTCATTCAGCTCCATTTAGGACTGGGAAAGAAACGCTAGCTCGCCTTACAAGAAACACACTCTGCTTTTGAGAAAAGAGCACTCTTCTACACTACTATGTTTCCTTTGGGGTCCGAACAGTGAGCTTGCTCAGAACAAAAGAACTGTGCTTCCTACACACACGGACCATATGTAGTTCAACTCTGCTTAGGAAACTGACAAGAACAGTAGCTCCTACTCAGTCCAATACACTGTACTTGCTGGGAACAGACGCGAGTGCTATTTGCACTGTGTATGTAAATGGGAGAGCAATAGTGACTTTCCTTACCAGAAAACACCTCTTGCTCGTAGGACCAGAAACTGCATGGGATTCAACTCCATTTCTGACTGGGAAACAAACACTAGCTCGCCTTACAAGAAACACACTCTGCTTTTGAGAAAAGAGCACTCTTCTACTCTACTGTGTTTCCTATAAGGCCAGAACAGTGAGCTTGCTCAGAACAAAAGAACTGTGCTTCATACAAATACTGCCATATCTAGTTCATCTCTGCTTAGGAAACTGACAAGAACAGTAGCTCTGATTCAGTCCAATACACTGTACTTGCTGGGAACAGACGCCAGTGCTATTTGCCCTGTGTATGACAATGGGAGCGCAATAGTGACTCTTCTTACCAGAAAACAACTCTTGCTCGTAGGACCAGAAACTGCATGGGATTCAACTCCATTTCTGACTGAAAAACAAACACTAGCTTGCCTTACAAGAAACACACTCTGCTTTTGAGAAATGAGCACTCTTCTGCTCTACTGTTTTTCCTATGTGGTCCTAACAGTGAGCTTGCTCAGAACAATAGAACTGTGCTTCCTACACACACGGGCCATATCTCGTTGATCTCTGCTTAGGAAACTGACAAGAACAGTAGCTCCTCTTCAGTCCAATACACTGTACTTGCTGGGAACAGACGCGAGTGCTATTTGCACTGTGTATGTAAATGGGAGCGCAATAGTGACTTTCCTTACCAGAAAACACTTCTTGCTCGTAAGACAAGAAACTGCATAGGATTCAACTCCATTTCTGACTGGGAAACAAACACTAGCTCGCCTTACAAGAAACACACTCTGCTTTTGAGAAAAGAGCACTCTTCTACTCTACTGTGTTCCCTATAAGGCCAGAACAGTGAGCTTGCTCAGAACAAAAGAACTGTGCTTCATACAAATACTGCCATATCTAGTTCAATTCTGCTTAGGAAACTGACAAGAACAGTAGCTCCTGCTCAGTCCAATACACTGTACATGCTGGGAACAGACGCTAAAGCTATTTCCCCTGTGTATGACAATGGGAGAGAATAGTGACTCTTCTTACCAGAAAACTCTTGCTCGTAGGACAAGAATCTGCATGTGATTCAACTCCATTTAGGACTGGGAAACAAACGTTAGCTCGCCTAACAAGAAACACACTCTGATTTTGAGAAAAGAGCACACTTCTACTCTACTGTGTTTCCTATTGGGTCCAAACAGTGAGCTTGCTCAGAACAAAAGAACTGTGCTTCCTACACACACGGGCCATATCTAGTTCAACTCTCCATAAGAAACTGACAAGAACGGTAGCTCCTCTTCAGTCCAATACACTGTACTAGCTGGGAACAGACGCGAGTGCTATTTGCCCTGTGTTTGGCAATAGGAGCACAATAGTGACTTTTCTTATCAGAAAACAACTCTTACTCATAGGACAAGAAACTGCATGGGATTCAACTCCATTGCTGACTGGGAAACAATTACTAGCTCACCTTACAAGAAACACACTCTGCTTTTGAGAAAAGAGCACTCTTCCTCTCTACTGTGTTTCCTATGGGGTCCGAATAGTGAGCTTGCTCAGAACAAAAGAACTGTGCTTCCTACACACAGGGGCCATATCTAGTTCAACTCTGCTTCGGAAACTGACAAGAACAGTAGCTCTGCTTCAGTCCAATACACTGTTCTTGCTGGGAACAGATGCGAGTGCATTTACACTGTATATGGCAATGGGAGCGCAACAGTGACTTTATTACCAGAAAACAACTCTTGCTCGTAGGACCAAAAACTGCATGTGATTCAACTCCATTTAGGACTAGGAAACAAACGCTAGCTCGCCTTACAAGAAACACACTCTGCTTTTGAGAAAAGAGCAGTCGTCTACTCTACTGTGTTTCCTATGGGGTCCGAACATTGAGCTTGCTCAGAACAAAAGAACTGTGCTTCCTACACACACGGGCCATATCTAGTTCATCTCTGCTTAGGAAACTGACAAGAACAGTAGCTCCGCTTCAGTCCAATACACTGTACTTCCTAAGAACAGAGGCTAGTGCTATTTGCCCTGTGTATGGAAATGGGAGCGCAATAGTGACTTTCCTTACCAGAAAACAACTCTTGCTCGTAGGACCAGAAACTGCATGGGATTCAACTCCACTTCTGACTGGGAAACAAACACTAGCTCGCCTTACAAAAAACACACTCTGCTTTTGAGAAAAGAGCGCTCTTCTACTCTACTGTGTTTCCTATGGGGTCCGAACAGTGAGCTTGCTCAGAACAAAAGAAATGTGCTTCCTACACACAGGGACCATATCTAGTTCAACTCTGCTTAGGAAACTGACAAGAACAGTAGCTCCGCTTCAGTCCAATACACTGTACTTGCTGGGAACAGATGCGAGTGCTATTTGCAATGTGTATGGCAATGGGAGAGCAATTGTGACTTTATTACCCGAAAACAACTCTTGCTCAGAGGACCAGAAACTGCATGGGATTCAACTCCATTTCTGACTGGGAAACAAACACTAGCTCGCCTTATAAGAAACACACTCTGCTTTTGAGAAAAGAGCACTCTTCTACTCTAATGTCTTTTCTATGGGGTCCGAACAGTGAGCTTGCTCAGAACAAAAGAACTGTGCTTCCTACACACAGGGGCCATATCTAGTTCAACTCTGCTTAGGAAACTGACAAGAACAGTAGCTCCACTTCAGTCCAATACACTGTACTTGCTGGGAACAGACGCCAGTGCTATTTGCCCTGTGTATGACAATGGGAGCGCAATAGTGACTCTTCTTACCAGAAAACAACTCTTGCTCGTAGGACCAGAAACTGCATGGG
Organism: Peromyscus eremicus; assembly: GCF_949786415.1. Taxonomy (NCBI): domain Eukaryota; kingdom Metazoa; phylum Chordata; class Mammalia; order Rodentia; family Cricetidae; genus Peromyscus; species Peromyscus eremicus. Next base: position 23,568 of record NW_026735533.1, on the reverse strand, counting down.
ATTCAACTCCATTTCTGACTGAAAAACAAACACTAGCTTGCCTTACAAGAAACACACTCTGCTTTTGAGAAATGAGCACTCTTCTGCTCTACTGTGTTTCCTATGAGGTCCTAACAGTGAGCTTGCTCAGAACAATAGAACTGTGCTTCCTACACACACGGGCCATATCTAGTTCAACTCTGCTTAGGAAACTGACAAGAACGGTAGCTCCTCTTCAGTCCAATACACTGTACTAGCTGGGAAGAGACGCGAGTCCTATTTGTACTGTGTATGGCAATAGGAGCGCAATAGTGACTCTTCTTATCAGAAAACACCTCTTGCTCGTAGGACCAGAAACTGCATGGGATTCAACTCCATTTCTGACTGGGGAACAAACACAAGCTCGCCTTACAAGAAACACACTCTGCTTTTGAGAAAAGAGCACTCTTCTATTCTTCTGTGTTTCTCTATGGTCCGAACAGTGAGCTTGCTCAGAACAAAAGAACTGTGCTCCCTACACACAGGCGCCATATCTAGTTCAACTCTGCTTAGGAAACTGACAAGAACAGTAGCTCCGCTTCAGTCCAATACATTGTACTTGCTGGGAACAGATGCGAGTGCTATTTGCAAGGTGTATGGCAATGGGAGAGCAATTGTGACTTTATTACCCGAAAACAACTCTTGCTCATAGGACCAAAAACTGCATGTGATTCAACTCCATTTAGGACTGGGAAACAAACGCTAGCTCGCCTTACAAGAAACACACTCTGCTTTTGAGAAAAGAGCACTCTTCTACTCTACTTTGTTTCCTATAGGGCCAGAACAGTGAGTTTGCTCAGAACAAAAGAACTGTGCTTCCTACAAATACGGCTATATCTAGTACAAATCTGCTTAGGAAACTGACAAGAACAGTAGATCCTCTTCAGTCCAATACACTGTATATGCTGGGAACAGACGCCAGTGCTATTTGCCCTGTGTATGACAATGGGAGCCCAACAGTGACTCTTCTTACCAGAAAACAACTCTTGCTTGTAGGACAAGAAACTGCATGTAATTCAACTCCATTTAGGACTGGGAAACAAACGCTAGCTCTCCTTAAGAGAAACACACTCTGCTTTTGAAAAAAGAGCACTCTTCTGCTCTACTGTGTTTCCTATGGGGTCCGAACAGTGAGCTTGCTCAGAACAAAAGAACTGTGCTTCCTACACACACGGGCCATACCTAGTTCAACTCTGCTTAGGAAACTGACAAGAACGGTACCTCCTCTTCAGTCCAAGACACTGTACTAGCTGGGAACAGACGCGAGTCCTATTTGTACTGTGTATGGAAATAGGAGCGCAATAGTTACTCTTCTTATCAGAAAACACCTCTTCCTCGTAGGACCAGAAACTGCATGGGATTCAACTCCATTTCTGACTGGGGAACAAAAACTAGCTCGCCTTACAAGAAACACACTCTGCTTTTGAGAAAAGAGCACTCTTCTACTCTACTGTGTTTCCTATGGGGTCCGAACATTGAGCTTGCTCAGAACAAAAGAACTGTGCTTCCTACACACAAGGGCCATATCTAGTTCATCTCTGCATAGGAAACTGACAAGAACAGTAGCTCTGATTCAGTCCAATACACTATACTTGCTGGGAACAGACGCGAGTGCTATTTGCCCTGTGTATGGAAATGGGAGCACAATAGTGACTTTCCTTACCAGAAAACAACTCTTGCTCGTAGGACCAGAAACTGCATGGGATTCAACTCCATTTCTGACTGGGAAACAAACACTAGCTCGCCTTACAAGAAACACACTCTGCTTTTGAGAAAAGAGCACTCTTCTACTCTACTGTGTTTCCTATGGGGTCTGAATATTGAGCTTGCTCAGAACAAAAGAACTGTGCTTCCTACACACACGGGCCATATCTAGTTCAACTCTGCTTAGGAAACTGACAAGAACAGTAGCTCCTCTTCAGTCCAATACGCTGTACTTGCTGGGAACAGCCGCGAGTGCTATTGGCACTGTGTATGGCAATGGGAGCGCAATAGTGACTTTCCTTACCAGAAAACAACTCTTGCTCATAGGACCAGAAACTGCATGTGATTCAGCTCCATTTAGGACTGGGAAACAAATGCTAGCTCGCCTTAAAAGAAACACACTCTGCTTTTGAGAAAAGAGCACTCTTCTACTCTACTGTGTTTCCTTTGGGTTCCGAACAGTGAGCTTGCTCAGAACAAAAGAACTGTGCTTCCTACACACACGGACCATATGTAGTTCAACTCTGCTTAGGAAACTGACAAGAACAGTAGCTCCTCTTCAGTCCAATACACTGTACTTGCTGGGAACAGATGCGAGTGCTATTGGCACTGTGTATGGCAATGGGAGCGCAATAGTGACTTTCCTTACCAGAAAACAACTCTTGCTCGTAGGACCAGAAACTGCATGGGATTCAACTCCATTTCTGAGTGGGAAACAAACACTAGCTCGCCTTACAAGAAACACACTCTGCTTTTGAGAAAAGAGCACTCTTCTACTCTACTGTGTTTCCTATAGGGCCAGAACAGTGAGCTTGCTCAGAACAAAAGAACTGTGCTTCATACAAATACTGCCATATCTATTTCAATTCTGCTTAGGAAACTGACAAGAACAGTAGCTCCTGTTCAGTCCAATACACTGTACATGCTGGGAACAGATGCCAGAGCTATTTGCCCTGTGTATGACAATGGGAGCACAATAGTGACTCTTCTTACCAGAAAACAACTCTTGCTCGTAGGACAAGAATCTGCATGTGATTCAACTCCATTTAGGACTGGGAAACAAACGCTAGCTCGCCTAACAAGAAACACTCTCTGCTTTTGAGAAAACAGCACTCTTCTACACTACTGCGTTTCCTATGGGGTCCGAACAGTGAGCTTGCTCAGAACAAAAGAACTGTGCTTCCTACACACAGGGGCCATATCTAGTTCAACTGTGCTTAGGAAACTGACAAGAACGGTAGCTCCACTTCAGTCCAATACACTGTACTTGCTGGGAACAGACGCCAGTGCTATTTGCCCTGTGTATGACAATGGGAGCACAATAGTGACTCTTCTTTCCAGAAAACAACTCTTGCTCGTAGGACCTGAAACTGCATAGGATTCAACTCCATTTCTGACTGGAAAACAAACACTAGCTCGCCTAACAAGAAACACACTCTGCTTTTGAGAAAAGAGCACTCTTCTATTCTTCTGTGTTTCTATATGGTCCGAACAGTGAGCTTGCTCAGAACAAAAGAACTGTGCTCCCTACATACAGGGGCCATATCTAGTTCAACTCTGCTTAGGAAACTGACAAGAACAGTAGCTCCGCTTCAGTCCAATACACTGTACTTCCTGGGAACAGATGCGATTGCTATTTGCACTGTGTATGGAAATGGGAGCGCAATAGTGACTTTCCTTACCAGAAAACAACTCTTGCTCATAGGACCAAAAACTGCATGTGATTCAACTCCATTTAGGACTGGGAAACAAAAGCTAGCTCGCCTTACAAGAAACACACTCTGCTTTTGAGAAAAGAGCACTCTTCTACTCTACTGTGTTTCCTATAGGGCCAGAACAGTGAGTTTGCTCAGAACAAAAGAACTGTGCTTCCTACAAATACGGCTATATCTAGTACAATTCTGCTTAGGAAACTGACAAGAACAGTAGATCCTCTTCAGTCCAATACACTGTATATGCTGGGAACAGACGCCAGTGCTATTTGCCCTGTGTATGACAATGGGAGCACAATAGTGACTCTTCTTACCAGAAAACAACTCTTGCTCGTAGGACAAGAAGCTGCATGAGATTCAACTCCATTTAGGACTGGGAAACAAACGCTAGCTCTCCTTACAAGAAACACACTCTACTTTTGAGAAAAGAGCACTCTTCTACTCTACTGTGTTTCCTATGGGGTCTGAACAGTGAGCTTGCTCAGAACAAAAGAACTGTGCTTCCTACACACAGGGGCCATATCTAGTTCAACTCTGCTTCGGAAACTGACAAGAACAGTAGCTCTGCTTCAGTCCAATACACTGTTCTTGCTGGGAACAGATGCGAGTGCATTTACACTGTATATGGCAATGGGAGCGCAACAGTGACTTTATTACCAGAAAACAACTCTTGCTCGTAGGACCAAAAACTGCATGTGATTCAACTCCATTTAGGACTAGGAAACAAACGCTAGCTCGCCTTACAAGAAACACACTCTGCTTTTGAGAAAAGAGCAGTCGTCTACTCTACTGTGTTTCCTATGGGGTCCGAACATTGAGCTTGCTCAGAACAAAAGAACTGTGCTTCCTACACACACGGGCCATATCTAGTTCATCTCTGCTTAGGAAACTGACAAGAACAGTAGCTCCGCTTCAGTCCAATACACTGTACTTCCTGGGAACAGAGGCTAGTGCTATTTGCCCTGTGTATGGAAATGGGAGCGCAATAGTGACTTTCCTTACCAGAAAACAATTCTTGCTCGTAGGACCAGAAACTGCATGGGATTCAACTTCACTTCTGACTGGGAAACAAACACTAGCTCGCCTTACAAAAAACACACTCTGCTTTTGAGAAAAGAGCGCTCTTCTACTCTACTGTGTTTCCTATGGGGTCCGAACAGTGAGCTTGCTCAGAACAATAGAAATGTGCTTCCTACACACAGGGACCATATCTAGTTCAACTCTGCTTAGGAAACTGACAAGAACAGTAGCTCCGCTTCAGTCCAATACACTGTACTTGCTGGGAACAGATGCGAGTGCTATTTGCAATGTGTATGGCAATGGGAGAGCAATTGTGACTTTATTACCCGAAAACAACTCTTGCTCATAGGACCAGAAACTGCATGGGATTCAACTCCATTTCTGACTGGGAAACAAACACTAGCTCGCCTTATAAGAAACACACTCTGCTTTTGAGAAAAGAGCACTCTTCTACTCTAATGTCTTTTCTATGGGGTCCGAACAGTGAGCTTGCTCAGAACAAAAGAACTGTGCTTCCTACACACAGGGGCCATATCTAGTTCAACTCTGCTTAGGAAACTGACAAGAACAGTAGCTCCACTTCAGTCCAATACACTGTACTTGCTGGGAACAGACGCCAGTGCTATTTGCCCTGTGTATGACAATGGGAGCGCAATAGTGACTCTTCTTACCAGAAAACAACTCTTGCTAGTAGGACCAGAAACTGCATGGGATTCAACTCCATTTCTGACTGAAAAACAAACACTAGCTTGCCTTACAAGAAACACACTCTGCTTTTGAGAAATGAGCACTCTTCTGCTCTACTGTGTTTCCTATGAGGTCCTAACAGTGAGCTTGCTCAGAACAATAGAACTGTGCTTCCTACACACACGGGCCATATCTAGTTCAACTCTGCTTAGGAAACTGACAAGAACGGTAGCTCCTCTTCAGTCCAATACACTGTACTAGCTGGGAAGAGACGCGAGTCCTATTTGTACTGTGTATGGCAATAGGAGCGCAATAGTGACTCTTCTTATCAGAAAACACCTCTTGCTCGTAGGACCAGAAACTGCATGGGATTCAACTCCATTTCTGACTGGGGAACAAACACAAGCTCGCCTTACAAGAAACACACTCTGCTTTTGAGAAAAGAGCACTCTTCTATTCTTCTGTGTTTCTCTATGGTCCGAACAGTGAGCTTGCTCAGAACAAAAGAACTGTGCTCCCTACACACAGGCGCCATATCTAGTTCAACTCTGCTTAGGAAACTGACAAGAACAGTAGCTCTGCTTCAGTCCAATACACTGTACTTGCTGGGAACAGATGCGAGTGCTATTTGCAAGGTGTATGGCAATGGGAGAGCAATTGTGACTTTATTACCCGAAAACAACTCTTGCTCATAGGACCAAAAACTGCATGTGATTCAACTCCATTTAGGACTGGGAAACAAACGCTAGCTCGCCTTACAAGAAACACACTCTGCTTTTGAGAAAAGAGCACTCTTCTACTCTACTTTGTTTCCAATAGGGCCAGAACAGTGAGTTTGCTCAGAACAAAAGAACTGTGCTTCCTACAAATACGGCTATATCTAGTACAAATCTGCTTAGGAAACTGACAAGAACAGTAGATCCTCTTCAGTCCAATACACTGTATATGCTGGGAACAGACGCCAGTGCTATTTGCCCTGTGTATGACAATGGGAGCTCAACAGTGACTCTTCTTACCAGAAAACAACTCTTGCTTGTAGGACAAGAAACTGCATGTAATTCAACTCCATTTAGGACTGGGAAACAAACGCTAGCTCTCCTTAAGAGAAACACACTCTGCTTTTGAAAAAAGAGCACTCTTCTGCTCTACTGTGTTTCCTATGGGGTCCGAACAGTGAGCTTGCTCAGAACAAAAGAACTGTGCTTCCTACACACACGGGCCATACCTAGTTCAACTCTGCTTAGGAAACTGACAAGAACGGTACCTCCTCTTCAGTCCAAGACACTGTACTAGCTGGGAACAGACGCGAGTCCTATTTGTACTGTGTATGGAAATAGGAGCGCAATAGTTACTCTTCTTATCAGAAAACACCTCTTCCTCGTAGGACCAGAAACTGCATGGGATTCAACTCCATTTCTGACTGGGGAACAAAAACTAGCTCGCCTTACAAGAAACACACTCTGCTTTTGAGAAAAGAGCACTCTTCTACTCTACTGTGTTTCCTATGGGGTCCGAACATTGAGCTTGCTCAGAACAAAAGAACTGTGCTTCCTACACACAAGGGCCATATCTAGTTCATCTCTGCATAGGAAACTGACAAGAACAGTAGCTCTGATTCAGTCCAATACACTATACTTGCTGGGAACAGACGCGAGTGCTATTTGCCCTGTGTATGGAAATGGGAGCACAATAGTGACTTTCCTTACCAGAAAACAACTCTTGCTCGTAGGACCAGAAACTGCATGGGATTCAACTCCATTTCTGACTGGGAAACAAACACTAGCTCGCCTTACAAGAAACACACTCTGCTTTTGAGAAAAGAGCACTCTTCTACTCTACTGTGTTTCCTATGGGGTCTGAATATTGAGCTTGCTCAGAACAAAAGAACTGTGCTTCCTACACACACGGGCCATATCTAGTTCAACTCTGCTTAGGAAACTGACAAGAACAGTAGCTCCTCTTCAGTCCAATACGCTGCACTTGCTGGGAACAGCCGCGAGTGCTATTGGCACTGTGTATGGCAATGGGAGCGCAATAGTGACTTTCCTTACCAGAAAACAACTCTTGCTCATAGGACCAGAAACTGCATGTGATTCAGCTCCATTTAGGACTGGGAAACAAATGCTAGCTCGCCTTAAAAGAAACACACTCTGCTTTTGAGAAAAGAGCACTCTTCTACTCTACTGTGTTTCCTTTGGGTTCTGAACAGTGAGCTTGCTCAGAACAAAAGAACTGTGCTTCCTACACACACGGACCATATGTAGTTCAACTCTGCTTAGGAAACTGACAAGAACAGTAGCTCCTCTTCAGTCCAATACACTGTACTTGCTGGGAACAGATGCGAGTGCTATTGGCACTGTGTATGGCAATGGGAGCGCAATAGTGACTTTCTTTACCAGAAAACAACTCTTGCTCGTAGGACCAGAAACTGCATGGGATTCAACTCCATTTCTGACTGGGAAACAAACACTAGCTCGCCTTACAAGAAACACACTCTGCTTTTGAGAAAAGAGCACTCTTCTACTCTACTGTGTTTCCTATAGGGCCAGAACAGTGAGCTTGCTCAGAACAAAAGAACTGTGCTTCATACAAATACTGCCATATCTATTTCAATTCTGCTTAGGAAACTGACAAGAACAGTAGCTCCTGTTCAGTCCAATACACTGTACATGCTGGGAACAGATGCCAGAGCTATTTGCCCTGTGTATGACAATGGGAGCACAATAGTGACTCTTCTTTCCAGAAAACAACTCTTGCTCGTAGGACCTGAAACTGCATAGGATTCAACTCCATTTCTGACTGGAAAACAAACACTAGCTCGCCTAACAAGAAACACACTCTGCTTTTTAGAAAAGAGCACTCTTCTATTCTTCTGTGTTTCTATATGGTCCGAACAGTGAGCTTGCTCAGAACAAAAGAACTGTGCTCCCTACATACAGGGGCCATATCTAGTTCAACTCTGCTTAGGAAACTGACAAGAACAGTAGCTCCGCTTCAGTCCAATACACTGTACTTCCTGGGAACAGATGCGATTGCTATTTGCACTGTGTATGGAAATGGGAGCGCAATAGTGACTTTCCTTACCAGAAAACAACTCTTGCTCATAGGACCAAAAACTGCATGTGATTCAACTCCATTTAGGACTGGGAAACAAAAGCTAGCTCGCCTTACAAGAAACACACTCTGCTTTTGAGAAAAGAGCACTCTTCTACTCTACTGTGTTTCCTATAGGGCCAGAACAGTGAGTTTGCTCAGAACAAAAGAACTGTGCTTCCTACAAATACGGCTATATCTAGTACAATTCTGCTTAGGAAACTGACAAGAACAGTAGATCCTCTTCAGTCCAATACACTGTATATGCTGGGAACAGACGCCAGTGCTATTTGCCCTGTGTATGACAATGGGAGCACAATAGTGACTCTTCTTACCAGAAAACAACTCTTGCTCGTAGGACAAGAAGCTGCATGAGATTCAACTCCATTTAGGACTGGGAAACAAACGCTAGCTCTCCTTACAAGAAACACACTCTACTTTTGAGAAAAGAGCACTCTTCTACTCTACTGTGTTTCCTATGGGGTCTGAACAGTGAGCTTGCTCAGAACAAAAGAACTGTGCTTCCTACACACATGGGCCATATCTAGTTCAACTCTGCTTAGGAAACTGACAAGAAGAGTAGCTCCTCTTCAGTCAATACACTGTATTTGCTGGGAACAAACGCGAGTGCTATTTGCACTGTGTATGGCAAAGGGAGCGCAGTAGTGACTTTCCTACCAGAAAACAACTCTTGCTCGTAGGACCAAAAACTGCATGTGATTCAATTCCATTTAGGACTGGGAAACAAACGCTAGCTCGCCTTACAAGAAAAACACTCTGCTTTTGAGAAAAGAGCACTCTTCTACTCTACTGTTTTTCCTATGGGGTCCGAACAGTGAGCTTGCTCAGAACAAAAGAACTGGGCTTCCTACACACACGGGCCATATCTAGTTCAACTCTGCTTAGGAAACTGACAAGAACAGTAGCTCCTCTTCAGTCCAATACACTGTAATAGCTGGGAACAGACGCGAGTGCTACTTGCACTGTGTATGGCAATAGGAGCACAATAGTGACTCTTCTTATCAGAAAACACTTCTTGCTCATAGGACCAGAAATTGCATGGGATTCAACTCCATTTCTGACTGGGAAACAAACACTAGCTCGCCTTATAAGAAAGACACTCTGCTTTTGAGAAAAGAGCACTCTTCTACTCTACTGTGTTTCCTATGGGGTCCGAACAGTGAGCTTGCTCAGAACAAAAGAACTGTGCTTCCTACACACAGGGGCCATATCTAGTTCAACTCTGCTTAGGAAACTGACAAGAACAGTAGCTCCACTTCAGTCCAATACACTGTACTTGCTGGGAACAGACGCCAGTGCTATTTGCCCTGTGTATGACAATGGGAGCACAATAGTGACTCTTCTTACCAGAAAACAACTCTTGCTCGTAGGACAAGAAACTGCTTGAGATTCAACTCCATTTAGGACTGGGAAACAAACGCTAGCTCTCCTTACAAGAAACACACTCTACTTTTGAGAAAAGAGCACTCTTCTACTCTACTGTGTTTCCTATGGGGTCCGAACAGTGAGCTTGCTCAGAACAAAAGAACTGTGCTTCCTACACACATGGGCCATATCTAGTTAAACTCTCCTTAGGAAACTGACAAGAACAGTAGCTCCTCTTCAGTCCAATACACTGTATTTGCTGGGAACAAACGCGAGTGCTATTTGCACTGTGTATGGCAAAGGGAGCGCAGTAGTGACTTTCCTACCAGAAAACAACTCTTGCTCGTAGGACCAAAAACTGCATGTGATTCAATTCCATTTAGGACTGGGAAACAAACGCTAGCTCGCCTTACAAGAAACACACTCTGCTTTTGAGAAAAGAGCACTCTTCTACTCTACTGTGTTTCCTATGGGGTCCAAATAGTGAGCTTGCTCAGAACAAAAGAACTGTGCTTCCTACACACACGGGCCATATCTAGTTCAACTCTGCTTAGGAAACTGACAAGAACGGTAGCTCCGCTTCAGTCCAATACACTGTACTTGCTGGGAACAGACACGAGTGCTATTTGCACTGTGTATGTAAATGGGAGCACAATAGTGACTTTCCTTACCAGAAAACAACTCTTGGTCGTAGGACAAAAAAACTGCATGTGATTCAACTCCATTTAGGACTGGGAAACAAACGCTATCTCGCCTTACAAAAACCACACTCTGCTTTTGAGAAAAGAGCACTCTTCTACTCTACTGTGTTTTCTAGGGGGTCTGAACAGTGAGCTTGCTCAGAACAAAAGAACTGTGCTTCCTACACACACGGGCAATATCTAGTTCAACTCTGCTTAGGAAACTGACAAGAACAGTAGCTCCGCTTCAGTCCAATACACTGTACTTGTTGGGAACAGACGCGAATGCTATTTGCACTGAGTATGGAAATGGGAGCACAATAGTGACTTTCCTTATCAGAAAACAACTCTTGCTCGTAGGACCAAAAACTGCAAGTGATTCAACTCCGTTTAGGACTGGGAAACAAATGCTAGCTCGCCTTACAAGAAACACACTCTGCTTTTGAGAAAAGAGCACTCTTCTACTCTACTGTGTTTCCTATAGGGCCAGAACAGTGAGCTTGCTCAGAACAAAGAACTGTGCTTCATACAAATACTGCCATATCTAGTTCAATTCTGCTTAGGAAACTGAAAAGAACAGTAGCTCCTGTTCAGTGCAATACACTGTACATTCTGGGAACAGACACCAGTGCTATTTGCCCTGTGTATGACAATGGGAGCGCAATAGTGACTCTTCTTACCAGAAAACAACTCTTGCTCGTAGGACAAGAAGCTGCATGTGATTCAACTCCATTTAGGACTGGGAAACAAACGCTAGCTCGCCTTACAAGAAACACACTCTGCTTTTGAGAAAAGAGCACTCTTCTACTCGACTATGTATCCTATGGGGTCCGAACAGTGAGCTTGCTCAGAACAAAAGAACTGGGCTTCCTACACACACGGGCCATATCTAGTTCAACTCTGCTTAGGAAACTGACAAGAACAGTATCTTCTCTTCAGTCCAATACACTGTACTTGCTGGGAACATATGCGAGTGCTATTTACACTGTGTATGGCAATGGGAGTGCAACAGTGACTTTATTACCAGAAAACAACTATTGCTCGTAGGACAAGAATCTGCATGAGATTCAACTCCATTTAGGACTGGGAAACAAACGCTAGCTCGCCTTACAAGAAAGAAACTCTGATTTTGATAAAAGAGCACTCTTCTACTCTACTTTTTTTCCTATGGGGTCCGAAGAGTGAGCTTGCTCAGAACAAAAGAACTGTGCTTCCTACACACACGGGCCATATCTAGTTCAACTCTGCTTAGGAAACTGACAAGAACGGTAGCTCCTCTTCAGTCCAATACACTGTAATAGCTGGGAACAGACGCGAGTGCTACTTGCACTGTGTATGGCAATAGGAGCACAATAGTGACTCTTCTTATCAGAAAAAACTTTTTGCTCATAGGACCAGAAATTGCATGGGATTCAACTCCATTTCTGACTGGGAAACAAACACTAGCTCGCCTTATAAGAAACACACTCTGCTTTTGAGAAAAGAGCACTCTTCTACTCTAATGTCTTTTCTATGGGGTCCGAACAGTGAGCTTGCTCAGAACAAAAGAACTGTGCTCCCTACACACAGGGGCCATATCTAGTTCAACTCTGCTTAGGAAACTGACAAGAACAGTAGCTCCGCTTCAGTCCAATACACTGTACTTGCTGGGAACAGACGCGAGTGCTATTTGCACTGAGTATGGCAAAAGGAGCGCAGTAGTTACTTTCCTTACCAGAAAACAACTCTTGCTCGTAGGACCAAAAACTGCATGTGATTCAACTCCGTTTAGGACTGGGAAACAAATGCTAGCTCGCCTTAAAAGAAACACACTCTGCTTTTGAGAAAAGAGCACTCTTCTACTCTACTGTGTTTCCTATAGGGCCAGAAAAGTGAGCTTGCTCAGAACAAAAGAACTGTGCTTCCTACACACACGGGCCATATCTAGTTCAACTCTGCTAAGAAACTGACAAGAACAGTAGCTCCTCTTCAGTCCAATACACTGTACTTGCTGGGAACAGACGCGAGTGCTATTTGCACTGTGTATGGCAATGGGAGCGCAATAGTGACTCTTCTTACCAGAAAACAACTCTTGCTCGTAGGACCAGAAACTGCATGGGATTCAACTCCATTTCTGACTGAAAAACAAACACTAGCTTGCCTTACAAGAAACACACTCTGCTTTTGAGAAATGAGCACTCTTCTGCTCTACTGTTTTTCCTATGGGGTCCTAACAGTGAGCTTGCTCAAAACAATAGAACTGTGCTTCCTACACACACGGGCCATATCTCGTTGATCTCTGCTTAGGAAACTGACAAGAACAGTAGCTCCTCTTCAGTCCAATACACTGTACTTGCTGGGAACAGACGCGAGTGCTATTTGCACTGTGTATGTAAATGGGAGCGCAATAGTGACTTTCCTTACCAGAAAACACTTCTTGCTCGTAGGACAAGAAACTGCATAGGATTCAACTCCATTTCTGACTGGGAAACAAACACTAGCTCGCCTTACAAGAAACACACTCTGCTTTTGAGAAAAGAGCACTCTTCTACTCTACTGTGTTCTCTATAAGGCCAGAACAGTGAGCTTGCTCAGAACAAAAGAACTGTGCTTCATACAAATACTGCCATATCTAGTTCAATTCTGCTTAGGAAACTGACAAGAACAGTAGCTCCTGTTCAGTCCAATACACTGTACATGCTGGGAACAGACGCTAAAGCTATTTCCCCTTTGTATGACAATGGGAGCGCAATAGTGACTCTTCTTACCAGAAAACTCTTGCTCGTAGGACAAGAATCTGCATGTGATTCAACTCCATTTAGGACTGGGAAACAAACGTTAGCTCGCCTAACAAGAAACACACTCTGATTTTGAGAAAAGAGCACACTTCTACTCTGCTGTGTTTCCTATTGGGTCCAAACAGTGAGCTTGCTCAGAACAAAAGAACTGTGCTTCCTACACACACGGGCCATATCTAGTTCAACTCTCCATAAGAAACTGACAAGAACAGTAGCTCCTCTTCAGTCCAATACACTGTACTAGCTGGGAACAGACGCGAGTGCTATTTGCCCTGTGTTTGGCAATAGGAGCACAATAGTGACTTTTCTTATCAGAAAACAACTCTTACTCATAGGACAAGAAACTGCATGGGATTCAACTCCATTGCTGACTGGGAAAAAATTACTAGCTTGCCTTACAAGAAACACACTCTGCTTTTGAGAAAAGAGCAGTCTTCCACTCTACTGTGTTTCCTATGGGGTCCGAATAGTGAGCTTGCTCAGAACAAAAGAACTGTGCTTCCTACACACAGGGGCCATATCTAGTTCAACTCTGCTTCGGAAACTGACAAGAACAGTAGCTCCGCTTCAGTCCAATACACTGTTCTTGCTGGGAACAGATGCGAGTGCATTTACACTGTGTATGGCAATGGGAGCGCAACAGTGACTTTATTACCAGAAAACAACTCTTGCTCGTAGGACCAAAAACTGCATGTGATTCAACTCCATTTAGGACGGGGAAACAAACGCTAGCTCACCTTACAAGAAACACACTCTGCTTTTGAGAAAAGAGCAGTCGTCTACTCTACTGTGTTTCCTATGGGGTCCGAACATTGAGCTTGCTCAGAACAAAAGAACTGTGCTTCCTACACACACGGGCCATATCTAGTTCATCTCTGCTTAGGAAACTGACAAGAACAGTAGCTCCGCTTCAGTCCAATACACTGTACTTGCTGGGAACAGATGCGAGTGCTATTTGCAATGTGTATGGCAATGGGAGAGCAATTGTGACTTTATTACCCGAAAACAACTCTTGCTCATAGGACCAGAAACTGCATGGGATTCAACTCCATTTCTGACTGGGAAACAAACACTAGCTCGCCTTATAAGAAACACACTCTGCTTTTGAAAAAAGAGCACTCTTCTACTCTAATGTCTTTTCTATGGGGTCCGAACAGTGAGCTTGCTCAGAACAAAAGAAATGTGCTTCCTACACACAGGGGCCATATCTAGTTCAACTCTGCTTAGGAAACTGACAAGAACAGTAGCTCCACTTCAGTCCAATACACTGTACTTGCTGGGAACAGACGCCAGTGCTATTTGCCCTGTGTATGACAATGGGAGCGCAATAGTGACTCTTCTTACCAGAAAACAACTCTTGCTCTTAGGACCAGAAACTGCATGGGATTCAACTCCATTTCTGACTGAAAAACAAACACTAGCTTGCCTTACAAGAAACACACTCTGCTTTTGAGAAATGAGCACTCTTCTGCTCTACTGTGTTTCCTATGAGTTCCTAACAGTGAGCTTGCTCAGAACAATAGAACTGTGCTTCCTACACACACGGGCCATATCTAGTTCAACTCTGCTTAGGAAACTGACAAGAACGGTAGCTCCTCTTCAGTCCAATACACTGTACTAGCTGGGAAGAGACGCGAGTCCTATTTGTACTGTGTATGGCAATAGGAGCGCAATAGTGACTCTTCTTATCAGAAAACACCTCTTGCTCGTAGGACCAGAAACTGCATGGGATTCAACTCCATTTCTGACTGGGGAACAAAAACAAGCTCGCCTTACAAGAAACACACTCTGCTTTTGAGAAAAGAGCACTCTTCTATTCTTCTGTGTTTCTCTATGGTCCGAACAGTGAGCTTGCTCAGAACAAAAGAACTGTGCTCCCTACACACAGGCGCCATATCTAGTTCAACTCTGCTTAGGAAACTGACAAGAACAGTAGCTCCGCTTCAGTCCAATACACTGTACTTCCTGGGAACAGATGCGATTGCTATTTGCCCTGTGTATGGAAATGGGAGTGCAATAGTGACTTTCCTTATCAGAAAACAACTCTTGCTCATAGGACCAAAAACTGCATGTGATTCAACTCCATTTAGGACTGGGAAACAAACGCTAGCTCGCCTTACAAGAAACACACTCTGCTTTTGAGAAAAGAGCACTCTTCTACTCTACTTTGTTTCCTATAGGGCCAGAACAGTGAGTTTGCTCAGAACAAAAGAACTGTGCTTCCTACAAATACGGCTATATCTAGTACAAATCTGCTTAGGAAACTGACAAGAACAGTAGATCCTCTTCAGTCCAATACACTGTATATGCTGGGAACAGACGCCAGTGCTATTTGCCCTGTGTATGACAATGGGAGCTCAACAGTGACTCTTCTTACCAGAAAACAACTCTTGCTTGTAGGACAAGAAACTGCATGTAATTCAACTCCATTTAGGACTGGGAAACAAACGCTAGCTCTCCTTACGAGAAACACACTCTGCTTTTGAAAAAAGAGCACTCTTCTGCTCTACTGTGTTTCCTATGGGGTCCGAACAGTGAGCTTGCTCAGAACAAAAGAACTGTGCTTCCTACACACACGGGCCATACCTAGTTCAACTCTGCTTAGGAAACTGACAAGAACGGTACCTCCTCTTCAGTCCAAGACACTGTACTAGCTGGGAACAGACGCGAGTCCTATTTGTACTGTGTATGGAAATAGGAGCGCAATAGTTACTCTTCTTATCAGAAAACACCTCTTCCTCGTAGGACCAGAAACTGCATGGGATTCAACTCCATTTCTGACTGGGGAACAAAAACTAGCTCGCCTTACAAGAAACACACTCTGCTTTTGAGAAAAGAGCACTCTTCTACTCTACTGTGTTTCCTATGGGGTCCGAACATTGAGCTTGCTCAGAACAAAAGAACTGTGCTTCCTACACACAAGGGCCATATCTAGTTCATCTCTGCATAGGAAACTGACAAGAACAGTAGCTCTGATTCAGTCCAATACACTATACTTGCTGGGAACAGACGCGAGTGCTATTTGCCCTGTGTATGGAAATGGGAGCACAATAGTGACTTTCCTTACCAGAAAACAACTCTTGCTCGTAGGACCAGAAACTGCATGGGATTCAACTCCATTTCTGACTGGGAAACAAACACTAGCTCGCCTTACAAGAAACACACTCTGCTTTTGAGAAAAGAGCACTCTTCTACTCTACTGTGTTTCCTATGGGGTCCGAACAGTGAGCTTGCTCAGAACAAAAGAAATGTGCTTCCTGCACACAGGGGCCATATCTAGTTCAACTCTGCTTAGGAAACTGACAAGAACAGTAGCTCCGCTTCAGTCCAATACACTGTACTTGCTGGGAACAGATGCGAGTGCTATTTGCACTGTGTATGTCAATGGGAGCGCAATTGTGACTTTATTACCCGAAAAAGCTCTTGCTCATAGGACCAAAAACTGCATGAGATTCAACTCCATTTAGGACTGGGAAACAAACGCTAGCTCGCCTTAGAAGAAACACACTCTGCTTTTGAGAAAAGAGCACTCTTCTACTCTACTGTGTTTCCTAAAGGGCCAGAACAGTGAGTTTGCTCAAAACAAAAGAACTGTGCTTCCTACAAATACGGCTATATCTAGTACAAATCTGCTTAGGAAACTGACAAGAACAGTAGATCCTCTTCAGTCCAATACACTGTTTATGCTGGGAACAGACGCCAGTGCTATTTGCCCTGAGTATGACAATGGGAGCTCAATAGTGACTCTTCTTACCAGAAAACAACTCTTGCTCTTAGGACCAAAACCTGCATGTGATTCAACTTCATTTAGGACTGGGAAACAAACGCCAGCTCGCCTTACAAGAAACACACTCTGCTTTTGAGAAAAGAGCAGTCTTCTATTCTACTGTGGTTCATATGGGGTCCGAACATTGAGCTTGCTCAGAACAAAAGAACTGGGCTTCCTACACACACGGGACATATCTAGTTCAACTCTGCTTAGGAAACTGACAAGAACAGTAGCTCCTCTTCAGTCCAATACACTGTACTTGCTGGGAACAGACGCGAGTGCTATTTGCACTGTGTATGGCAATGGGAGCACAATAGTGACTTTGATTACGAGAAAACAACTCTTGCTCGTAGGACCAAAAACTGCATGTGATTCAACTCCATTTAGGACTGGGAAACAAACGCTAGCTCTCCTTACAAGAAACACACTCTGCTTTTGAGAAAAGAGCAGTCTTCTATTCTACTGTGGTTCATATGGGGTCCGAACTTTGAGCTTACTCAGAACAAAAGAACTGTGTATCCTTCACACACGGAACATATCTAGTTCAACTCTGCTTAGGAAACTGACAAGAACAGTAGCTCCTCTTCAGTCCAATACACTGTACTTGCTGGGAACAGACGCCAGTGCTATTTGCACTGTGTATGGCAATGGGAGCACAATAGTGACTTTGCTTATGAGTAAACATCTCTTGCTCGTAGGACCAAAAACTGCATGAGATTCAACTCCATTTAGGACTGGGAAAGAAACGCTAGCTTGCCTTACAAGAAACACACTCTGCTTTTGAGAAAAGAGCAGTCTTCTATTTCACTGTGGTTCATATGGTGTCCGAACAATGAGCTTGCTGAGAACAAAAGAACTGTGCTTCCTACACACATGGGCCATATCTAGTTCAACTCTGCTTAGGAAAGTGACAAGAACAGTAGCTCCTCTTCAGTTCAATACACTGTTCTTGCTGGGAACAGACGTGAGTGCTATTTGCACTGTGTATGGCAAAGGGAGCGCAATAGTGACTTTCCTTACCAGAAAACAACTCTTGCACATAGGACCAAAAACTGCATGTGATTCAACTCCATTTAGGACTGGGAAACAAACGCTAGCTCTCCTTACAAGAAACACACTCTGCTTTTGAGAAAAGAGCAGTCTTCTACTCTACTGTGTTTCCTATAGGGCCAGAACAGTGAGCTTGCTCAGAACAAAAGAACTGTGCTTCATACAAATACAGCCATATCTAGTTCAATTCTGCTTAGGAAACTGAAAAGAACAGTAGATCCTCTTCAGTCCAATACACTGTACATGCTGGGAACAGACGACAGTGCTATTTGCCCTGTGTATGACAATGGGATCGCAATAGTGACTCTTCTTACCAGAAAACAACTCTTGCTCGTAGGACAATAAACTGCATGTGTTTCAACTCCATTTAGGACTGGAAAACAAACGCTAGCTCGCCTTACAAGAAACACACTCTGCTTTTGAGAAAAGAGCACTCTTCTACTCGACTGTTTTTCCTATGGTGTCTGAACAGTGAGCTTGGTCAGAAAAAAAGAACTGTGTTTTCTACACACAGGGGCCATATCTAGTTCAACTCTGCTTAGGAAACTGACAAGAACAGTATCTCCGCTTCAGTCCAATACACTGTACTTGCTGGGAACAGATGCGAGTGCTATTTGCACTGTGTATGGAAATGGGAGCGCAATAGTGACTTTCCTTACCATAAAACAACTCTTGCTGGTAGGACCAGAAACTGCATGGGATTCAACTCCATTTAGGACTGGGAAACAAACGCTAGCTCGCCTTACAAGAAACAGACTCTGATTTTGAGAAAAGAGCACTCTTCTACTCTACTGTGTTTCCTATGTGGTCCGAACAGTGAGTTTGCTCAGAACAAAAGAACTGTGCTTCCTACAAATACGGCCATATCTAGTTCAATTCTGCTTAGGAAACTGACAAGAACAGTAGATCCTCTTCAGTCCAATACACTGTACATGCTGGGAACAGACGCCAGTGCTATTTGCCCTGTGTCTAACAATGGGAGCGCAATAGTGACTTTCCTTACTAGAAAACAACTCTTGCTCGTAGTACTAAAAACAGGATGTGATTCAACTCCATTTAGTACTGGGAAACAAACGCTAGATTGCCTTACAAGACACACACTCTTCTTTTGAGAAAAGAGCACTCTTCTGCTCTACTGTGTTTCCTATGTGGTCTGAACAGTGAGCTTGCTCAGAACAAAAGAACTGTGCTTCCTACA
Organism: Peromyscus eremicus; assembly: GCF_949786415.1. Lineage (NCBI taxonomy): Eukaryota > Metazoa > Chordata > Mammalia > Rodentia > Cricetidae > Peromyscus > Peromyscus eremicus. The sequence continues at coordinate 4,474 of NW_026735533.1, read as the reverse complement.
CACACGGGCCATATCTAGTTCAACTCTGCTTAGGAAACTGACAAGAACGGTAGATCCTCTTCAGTCCAATACACTGTACTAGCTGGAACAGACGAGAGTCCTATTTGTACTGTGTATAGAAAAAAGAGCGCAATAGTGACTCTTCTTATCATAAAACACCTCTTCCTCGTAGGAACAAAAACTGCATGGGATTCAACTCCATTTAGGACTGGGAAACAAACGCTAGCTCTCCTTACAAGAAACACACTCTGTTTTTGAGAAAAGAGCATTCTTCTCTTCTACTGTGGTTCATATGGGGTCTGAACATTGAGCTTAATTAGAACAAAAGAACTGTGCTTCCTACACACACGGGACATATCTAGTTTAACTCTGCTTAGGACACTGACAAGAACAGTAGCTCCTCTTCAGTCCAATACACTGTACTTGCTGGGAACAGACGCGAGTGCTATTTGCACTGTATATGGCAATGGGAGTGTAATAGTGACTCTTCTTACCAGAAAACAACTCTTGCTCGTAGGACAAGAAACTGCATGTGATTCAACTCCATTTAGGACTGGGAAACAAATGCTAGCTCGCCTTACAAGAAACACACTCTGCTTTTGAGAAAAGAGCACTCTTCTACTCTTCTGTGTTTCCTATGTGGTCCGAACAGTGAGCTTACTCAGAACAAAAGAACTGTGCTTCCTACAAATACGGCCATATCTAGTTCAATTCTGCTTAGGAAACTGACAAGAACAGTAGCTCTTCTTCAGTCCAATACACTGTACTTGCTGGGAACAGACGCGAGTGCTATTTATACTGTATATGGCAATGGGAGCGCGATAGTGACTCTTCTTACCAGAAAACAACTCTTGCTCGTAGGACAAGAAACTGCATGTGATTCAACTCCATTTAGGACTGGGAAACAAATGCTAGCTCGCCTTACAAGAAACACACTCTGCTTTTGAGAAAAGAGCACTCTTCTACTCTTCTGTGTTTCCTATGTGGTCCGAACAGTGAGCTTGCTCAGAACAAAAGAACTGTGCTTCCTACACACAGGGGCCATATCTAGTTCAACTCTGCTTAGCAAACTGACAAGAACAGTAGCTCTGCTTCAGTCCAATACACTGTACTTGCTGGGAACAGATGCGAGTGCTATTTGCACTGTGTATGGAAATGGGAGCACAATAGTGACTTTCCTTACCAGAAAACAACTCTTGCACATAGGACCAAAAACTGCATGTGATTCAACTCCATTTAGGACTGGAAAACAAACGCTAGCTCGCCTTACAAGAAACACACTCTGCTTTTGAGAAAAGAGCACTCTTCTACTCTACTGTGTCTTCTATAGGGACAGAACAGTGAATTTGCTCAGAACAAAAGAACTGTGCTTCCTACAAATACAGCCATATCTAGTTCAATTCTGCTTAGGAAACTGACAAGAACAGTAGCTCCTCTTCAGTCCAAAACACTGTACTTGCTGGGAACAGACGCGAGTGCTGTTTACACTGTATATGGCAATGGGAGCACAATAGTGACTCTTCTTACCAGAAAACAACTCTTGCTCGTAGGACAAGATACTGCATGTGATTCAACTCCATTTAGGACTGGGAAACAAATGCTAGCTCGCCTTACAAGAAACACACTCTGCTTTTGAGAAAAGAGCACTCTTCTACTCTACTGTGTTTCCTATGGAGTCCGAACAGTGAGCTTGCTCAGAACAAAAGAACTGTGCTTCCTACAAATACGGCCATATCTAGTTCAATTCTGCTTAGGAACCTGACAAGAACAGTAGATCCTCTTCAGTCCAATACACTGTACATGCTGGGAACAGACGCCAGTGCTATTTGCCCTGTGTATGACAATGGGAGCGCAACTGTGACTCTTTTTACCAGAAAACAACTCTTGCTCATAGGACAAGAAACTGCATGTGATTCTACTCCATTTAGGACTGGGAAACAAATGCTACCTCGCCTTACAAGAAACACACTCTGCTTTTGAGAAAAGAGCAGTCTTCTATTCTACTGTGGTTCATATGGGGTCCGAACATTGAGCTTGCTCAGAACAAAAGAACTGGGCTTCCTACACACACGGGCCATATCTAGTTCAACTCTGCTTAGGAAACTGACAAGAACAGTAGCTCCTCTTCAGTCCAATACATTGTACTTGCTGGGAATAGACACGATTGCTATTTGAACTGTGTATGGCAAAGGGAGTGCAATAGTGACTTTCCTTACCAGAAAACAACTCTTGCTTGTAGGACCAGAAATTGTATGTGATTCAACTCCATTTAGGACTGGGAAACAAACACTAGCTCGCCTTACAAGAAACACACTCTGCTTTTGAGAAAAGAGCACTCTTCTACTCTAATGTGATTTCTATGGGGTCTGAACATTGTGATTGCTCAGAACAAAAGAACTGTGCTTCCTACACACAGGGGCCATATCTAGTTCAGCTCTGCTTAGGAAACTGACAAGAACAGTAGTTCCGCTTCAGTCCAATACACTGTACTTGCTGGGAACAGACGCCAGTGCTATTTGCCCTGTGTATGACAATGGGAGCGTAATAGTGACTCTTCTTACCAGAAAACAACTCTTGCTCGTAGGACCAGAAACTGCATGGGATTCAACTCCATTTCTGACTGGGAAACAAACACTAGCTCGCCATACAAGAAACACACTCTGCTTTTGAGATAAGAGCACTCTTCTACTCTACTGTGTTTCCTATAGGACCAGAACAGTGAGCTTGCTCAGAACAAAAGAACTGTGCTTCATACAAATACTGCCATATCTAGTTCAGTTCTGCTAAGGAAACTGAAAAGAACAGTAGCTCCTCTTCAGTCCAATACACTGTACTTGCTGGGAACAGACACGAGTGCTATTTGCACTGTGTATGGCAATGGGAGCACAATAGTGACTTTGCTTACGAGAAAACAACTCTTGCTCGTAGGACCAGAAACTGCAAGGGATTCAACTCCATTTAGGACTGGGAAACAAACACTTGCTCGCCTTACAAGAAACACACTCTGCTTTTGAGAAAAGAGCACTCTTCTACTCTTCTGTGTTTCCTATGTGGTCCGAACAGTGAGCTTGCTCAGAACAAAAGAACTGTGCTTCCTACACACAAGGGCCATATCTAGTTCAACTCTGCTTAGCAAACTGACAAGAACAGTAGCTCTGCTTCAGTCCAATACACTGTACTTGCTGGGAACAGATGCGAGTGCTTTTTGCACTGTGTATGGAAATGGGAGCACAATAGTGACTTTCCTTACCAGAAAACAACTCTTGCACATAGGACCAAAAACTGCATGTGATTCAACTCCATTTAGGACTGGGAAACAAACGCTAGCTCACCTTACAAGAAACACACTCTGCTTTTGAGAAAAGAGCACTCTTCTTCTCTACTGTGTCTCCTATAGGGCCAGAACAGTGAGCTTGCTCAGAACAAAAGAACTGTGCTTCCTACAAATACGGCCATATCTAGTTCAATTCTGCTTAGGAAACTGACAAGAACAGTAGCTCCTCTTCAGTCCAATACACTGTACTTGCTGGGAACAGACGCGAGTGCTATTTACACTGTATATGGCAATGGGAGCGCAATAGTGACTCTTCTTACCAGAAAACAACTCTTGCTCGTAGGACAAGAAACTGCATGTGATTCAACTCCATTTAGGACTGGGAAACAAACGCTAGCTTGCCTTACAAGAAACACACTCTGCTTTTGAGAAAAGAGTACTCTTCTACTCTACTGGGTTTCCTATGGGGTCCGAACAGTGAGCTTGCTCAGAACAAAAGAACTGTGCTTCCTACACACATGGGCCATATCTAGTTCAACTCTGCTTAGGAAACTGACAAGAACAATAGCTCCTCTTCAGTCCAATACACTGTACTTGCTGGGAACAGACGCGAGTGCTATTTGCACTGTGTATGGCAAAGGGAGCACAATAGTGACTTTCCTTACCAGAAAACAACTCTTGCTCGTAGGACCAAAAACTGCATGTGATTCAACTCCATTTAGTACTGGGAAACAAACATTAGCTCGCCTTACAAGAAACACACTCTGCTTTTGAGAAAAGAGCAGTCTTCTATTCTCCTGTGGTTCATATGGGGTGCGAACATTGAGCTTGCTCAGAACAAAAGAACTGTGCTTCCTACACACACGGGCCATATGTAGTTCAACTCTGCTTAGGACACTGACAAGAACAGTAGCTCCTCTTCAGTCCAATACATTGTACTTGCTGGGAACGGACACGAGTGCTATTTGCCCTGTGTATGACAATGGGAGCGTAATAGTGACTCTTCTTAAAAGAAAACAACTCTTGCTCGTAGGACCAGAAACTGCATGGGATTCAACTCCATTTCTGACTGGGAAACAAACACTAGCTACCATTACAAGAAACACACTCTGCTTTTGAGAAAAGAGCACTCTTCTACTCTACTGTGTTTCCTATAGGGCCAGAAGAGTGAGTTTGCTCAGAACAAAAGAACTGTGCTTC